>NW_018253697.1:39806-55358 GCF_001263595.1 Phalaenopsis equestris | reverse complement strand
GCTTAGACTGAAAGGAAAATTTTATAAGATGGTGGTGAGACCTGCAATGCTCTATGGCGTTGAATGTTGGCCTTTAAAAGAGAAGCATAATAATAAGTTAAGTGTTGCTGAGATGAGAATGATTAGGTGGATGAGTGGCTTTACACTTAGAGACAAAATGCGGAATGAATATATTCGTGATAGGGTTGGTGTAGCTCCTGTGACAGACAAAATTAGAGAAAGTCGTCTTAGATGGTTTGGTCATATTAAACGTCGACCATTAGATGATCCGATTAGGAGAGTAGATGTTTTAGATTTGACTTGTGTTAAGAAAGGCAGAGGTAGACCTAGGAAGACTTGGGCTTATTGTATTAAAAATGATCTTAATTTACTAGAACTAAATGAAAATATGACACTAAATAGGACGCAATGGAGAAAAAGGATTCATGTAGCCGACCCCACGTAGTGGGATTAAGGCTTTGTTGTTGTTGTTGTTGTTGTATTTAAATATTAATTCAATTTTTGAAGTAATTTTTTAATGTCAACCATTTTTCATACGCTAAATCCACCAAGAAGTTGAGTCGTGATCCCTCCGTTGCGGAACTGCATGTCCGAATTCATCGCGCCCAAGGACTGCATAGTTGGTCTCGGAGCATTCCATGCGGATTGTTGTAAGTTAAAAACCTTATATTAAAGGTTTATTTTAACTTTTGAAAGTGTCATTTGAACGTTGGTTTTCATTATTGAGGAGTTCGAAAAGCTTCCGGAGAGGCACTTGGCCACTCAAGCCCAGACTAACATCAGCAACAGCGGTAGTCAGTCTACCACCACGCGGTCCGAGTACAAGCTTTAGACCCAGGCAGTAGGGAGGAAGAAGGGGATGATTTATAGCCTTGGAGTGAAGGGCATAGCCTTCGAGGCCGAGCTCTCCTGTGGTCCCGTTCTTAGTTCCCTGAGCTTCTCACAGCCAGACCAGGAGGCTCTTGCCAGGTAGGTTGCTGCAATGAACGAGGAGATCCGCCAGTTGCGCGGGCAAATACTACAAGGCCAATATAGAGTCAATGACCCTATAACGTGCATGGCGGAGACCTTAGCAGATAGTTAGGGCAAGCAGCCAATGACATTTGTGCTGCAGAATGATGGAGATGATGAGTAGTTTTTTTAATGTTTTCTTTTATTTATAAGCATTACGTTAAAACATTTGTTGTGAAACTTTTTAGATTAACTTTACTATTCTTAACCCACTCTAGAGTCTCAATCTCCTCAATGAGCCAAACATAGCCAGATCCCAAATTATATATAGAGCTCTCCTTAATTTTCAAATGCAACCACCCTCGTCTAAAATGAGAACCCAAGATCTCTTCATATTTGATCTTTTCTTGCAAGTCAAATTCAATCATCACTCGAGCTAACATAACCCTCCTGATTCCCTCCCAACATGTTTTTAATCTTCTCTACTAGAAGCCACAAATCTATCTTCTCTTCAACTATTATCTCAGCTAAAAACATCTTTTCTCATATTGTATCATAAGAAATACTACATGTACTTATGTTTAGCTTTTCACTTTTATTATGATTTTATTATATCATTTTCTTCTTTTAATTTGATTCTATTTGTTTGTTTTGCATTCAAATACCAAGTTTGGCATAACCTAGATCTTGAAAGTTACACTTCCAATTAAAATTTTATTCAAATAATTGTTTTATTTTTTTACATATCTATAACCCATATTTAAAATCACAAAACCAAAAAATTATTTCACTTGACCAATTGTAAAAGAGTTCCTATGGATAAAAAAAACTGTTGAAGTGAAACAATATCATAAAAGGTTGTGACAAAGCAAAGTCACTTGAAGTAAGACTAGGTTAACAAAGAGCTCAGTAAGAAGAAATTATTAAAGGCTCAATCAGAAACTGAACAAGATCCAAAAAAGGAAGCCAATCAAAAAAATTCAGACATGTTGATAGATGAATCTGACCACAAATAAGTAATTGGAATGGATTTATCAAATAACTCAAAAATAATATAAAGCCATGGCAAGGAAATCCAACGAATTGATAGGCTCAAGAAAGAAACAAAGCGATAATATCAAAAAATCCCACATGTTATCTTTAATGAATTCCCTTGACAAATGGAGGATAGAGATTTAATAAGGGATACAAGTACATTTCAAAATTTTCATGTAACATCTTATTTCAAAATAATAAAACAAACTAAATGCTAAGACAAATAATTATCAGTTTATTTTCACAAATTACTCAACATGCAATATTACTGGTCAGGTTTATTTTATTTTAAAGCTAATAAGGATTGAAAAGTTGATATGATTTACAAAGTAAACCTGAAAGAAATGTTGCAAGTTGAGAAATTTATTAAAAAAAAATGAGGATTACTTGTCTCAACATTGCACAACAATCAACACATCAACAATAATAAAGAACAAGTTTTTATCCAACTAAATGGGGTCGGATGCATGAATCTCTTTTCCTCATTGCGTCCTATTGAATGTCATGTTTTCATTTAATTCTAATAAATTAAGATCACTTTTTATATAGCATGTCCGGGTCTTTTTAGGTTTGCCTCTAGCTTTCTTGGGTCTTTTTAGGTTTGCCTCTAGCTTTCTTGGGTCTTTTTAGGTTTGCCTCTAGCTTTCTTATCATAAGTAGAATCTAAAAACGTAATGTGACCATCAGAAACTGAACAAGATCCAAAAAAGGAAGACCAAACCATCTAGGACAACCTTAGCTAATCTTGTCTGCCACTAGAGCTACACCAACCTTATAATGGATATATTTGTTTCGCATGTTGTCTCAAAGTGTAAGGTCACTCATCCACCTGAGCATTCTCGTCTCAGCAAAACTTAGTTTTATGCTTCTCTTTTATAGGCCAACACAGTGCACCATTAAGCACATTAAGCACTACAGGTCTCACCATCATCTTATAATTTTTTTTTTTTAAGTCTAAGTGGTACTTTTCTATCACACACTAGGCCTGATGCATTCTGACACTTCAACCATCCAACTTGAATTCTTATAATAACATCCCTATATATATCACCATCACTTTGAACAATAGACCCAAAACAATAAACCCGAGATCTCTAAAACCAAACAATCAAAATTCATAAAGTCAAATTTTTACATAGAAAAAAAAAATTTAATAGAGACCATAATTTTTACATAAAAATTTTGAAAATAAAAAATTCATAAATTCGGACTTAGTTGAAATAATCCAAAATATAAGTAATATTATAGATATCTAATTTTCTTCAAATGAAGAAAAATAAATTACAAATATGGATTGCTAGCTTAGCCTCTTACAAATGTAGTAAAGAATATGTGCAGTAATGGAGGACACTCATCCGTCGGCCGATATCAATGTCATCAACAAACAATGGAGATCAAGAGAAAATCATTAGGTGATAGCAATTAGGCAACGACAATCAAGCGACAACATTAAACAATAATAGCAAGTCTACAGTGATTGGGTGATGTCATTTAAGTAAGGACAGTAGGATTACAGTAGTCAGGCAATGGTTCCTAGTGATGGTAACTGTCAGCATCTTTCGTCATACACGGCTTTAAAATTTTTCAAATCTTTAATATCTCTCCACTTTTAAGTCCCCAAATTACACTTTTGCTAAGTGGCATTTAGAATTTTAGCCTGAATCTTAGACCATTCCATAGGCATTTAAATGTCATAATTATATTAGAAATAATATGTGGTCTTCGGCTCGTTTGTTCCTCTCATCATGATACTCATTTTGATTATAAATACACAAGTTTAGAAAATCATCTAATCCCTCAAATAGAACTATAAGTTTACAGGTATGCTTCAAGTGTTTATGTTAGCTCATTAAGACTCGGATCAAATAATTTTCATATCATTAGGCGTGTCTTATTAAAACATTCATTATGACTATAAGTTTATTAAAATTAGAATTTAGATGATCCTGAATTTAGATCCAAAAATTTGCAATTCAAATATTACGCCAGTATGCTTTTCAGATGGATATTTTGGAAATGTATCAAATAAATTACATAGAAACACAAATTTTGCATTATTTCAATGCAAAGCTTAAGAGTTTGTTTGCCAAAATCCGTAATTCTAAAGTATTAAATCACTTTCATGGTTGAAGCGCTTCAATACAAGTTTCCAAGCTGTTTAACATGGTAAGGATTCATGAAGACAATCTGAAACAAACTCAAAATGATTTAATGGTACTTTCTATGAAACAAAGCATGCCATTCTACAAAAACTCACGATAAAAACAAGTACTGAAGTTTCTGCCTCAAACAAATCTCTCAAAGCATAGAAAATTCAAATTCACTTGCAAAGAAAAAAGATGCAGATTTACCATCTTGTTCCGCCTGAAAACTATAGCTTGGGAAAATACTTTTTGTGAGGAGTTGATCTGTAGGGTGCGTTCTTTGCATAAAGTCATCAACTGGAATGGGTAGCTGAAATTGAGCTTCAACACCATGGCCTGCTGCTCTCATCTCTGAACAATTGAAACTCGCCATGGATTTTGGCATTAGCTTGAAAGTAATAGAACAACGCCCGTACATATTGCCATCCATGTTACCTACGTCAGTTCTGTGAAAAGCTGGACTTACATAACCAGCAGTTGCCTGGTAAAGTGCAAGCCCGGGATACACAAGAGCATCTTGGGGACCAAGGTCCCCATCAACAAGTAACCATCTACCATGAAAGTCCTTTATATGCAAGCCTGCCCTATCTGATTTGACAAGTGTGATTAAACTCTTTTCTACATGGTGTTCTTGGTCTGAGAACATGACCAATTGTCCATCATCCGATGCAGTTAAGGCATGGTGTTGTGCACCTTGGAAAGAAGGCCTTGAGTGACAGCATACTGAAAGAACTGAGGAAGATATTTCTCGACCCCTTAGAGGAACGTTGTCAAGAATTTCAGTGAATGAGAAGCTGCGTAAGTTCAAAGAAAAACTTATAGCATCCAAGATATGTCGAGCAGCCTTTCCAAGCAATGCAAATATATCAGACAAACCAGCTGGAGGAAGTTCCATAGAACTATTTGAATCAGCTGAAGTAAATCCTGGCCTATAATCATAAGTCTCCTGCCAATACTGAGGATCTGCATAATAACCAGAGGTCTTACACCACTCACGGGAGTCACTAGTGTGAGCCATCTCAGCAGGGGAGTATGCTCTTTGGTGAAAAAAAAGACGGGCTGATTCAAGACTGGATCTTAAAAGAGCACCATCAGCAATGGGCAGCTGAATGATTGCAGCAGAATACTGAGCAAGGGATTGTGTCAACGTTGATATAGAAACTTTGTATGATTCTGAAGGAAGCCCCTCAACTGCTATCAAATCAGTAAGCCGCACACGACCAATAGATGGCAGAACGGTCTCGGTCATAGCATTCATTAAAATTGAAAAGAAACTATCAGGTTAACAAAGAGCTTACAGATCTCCAAGCTGCATATAAAAAATCTCAGAAGAATAATACGATAAAACATGCGAATTATTTATAAAATGGAGGCACATAAGCAGAGAACGTTACCCATCTACAGCCCCAACATATGAAAAGCTCAATGCAGTGAAAGAGATAAGAACTTTTTTTTTTACTAAGCTTCTTCATGTGGTGTATGTAGCTGCCCAGCTTACAGTTTACATAATCTTTTATGATTAGATTTTATAATATTTTAGCTAATCAAGTATTCTATTACTTAATATTGTGTTTAGAGTTTCATATTTACATACACACGTAGTGGGATTAAGGCTTTGTTGTTGTTGTACCCACGATGGATAAGAACTCTCATCAGACTCACATCTGAGGTCGACGTCGGGGATGAGGACGAGAGAGGGAAAATCCAACAATTGACTTGAAGAAATCATCAAAGTTCAAAGTTAGTTTGGAATTTGAAGAAGAAAAAGAAAAATAAAAGAAAATGTTGATAACTTTGAAAGAACCAAATTTCAATGTATCTCTTAAAAAAGAAGATAAAGGAGAACAATTTGAGTCCATGTATGAATGAAGTAATCACTATATACATAATATGACCATAACACCAATTTCTCCATAAAAAAATTGAGAATTTAGTGGTCAATGAAGTGTATGGTGAGAATAGAAAACCTATTAAATTCCGCCTTGGTTCTATATCTACTCGTTTTGAGACAAATGTAAAACTTGAAGAAGAAAATCTTATGAAATCATTGAAAATCCCTTTCGAACTTTATTCTGTGTGGTTAAAACTTAGTCAAAATGGTTTGATATATAAATAATGGACATTAGATATGTCTTATCATTTTGAAAAATTGTTGAATGAAATCAAACAAAACCATAACTCTAAAGAAGGCATTGGGTTTGGTACCCTAAAACCTCTAGATGACACATAGTTTTGCCTAGTTGTCACTAAAGGACATGATTCTAAGCAAACATCTGATCTTGCAATCAAAGATGTGCCGCCATAATTTGAAGAAGACATTAAATCAATAGTAGATGAACTGGAAGAAATAAAATTAAGAATGGAAGAAAATATGAAGTTGACTTTTATTAGTTCATTCCTTAATGAAATTGAAACAAAAGAAATAGTTCATCTATTGACAAAATACAAAGACTGCTTTACTTGAAGTTATGATGAAATGTCTGGACTCGCTCCAGAAGTTGTAGTCCATAAACTTGGATTGGACCAAAATCCAATTCTATTTAAACAAGCTCCAAGACAAATGAGAGTTTAAATAAAACAACAAGTCATTGTTGAAGTTAAGAAATTAATCGTCGTCGGCTTTATTCAAGAAGAAAAATACCCGACATGGCTGGTTAACATAGCGCCAATAAAAAAGAAATGCAGTTAAATTTGAGTCAGTTTAGATTTCAAAATTCTAAATAAGGCTTGTCCAAAGGACAAATTTCCTTTACCAAATCCAATGTTGTTGGTCGACATAAGAAATATTCACCTTTATAGATAGATCATCTGGATACAATCAGATCAAAATGACTCTAGAAGATGAACCAAATAATGCTTTCAAAACACCCATCTGAATATACTTCTACAAAGTAATGACGTTCAGATAGAAGAATGTTGGTGCTACCTTTCAAAGGGCCATGACACAAATCTTTGACGAACTGATCCACAATTAAGTTGAATGTTACGTAGATGACTTAATTGCCAATAATAAACAAAAAGATGATCATGTATGAATTTTGAGAATCATCTTTAAACGGTTACAATAATTTAATCTTAAAATGAATCCTTTAAAGTGCACCTTTGGTGTCACCTCATGAAATTTTTTACGATTTGTTGTTCGACATCGTGGGATCGAAATTGACTCCCTCAAAATTGAAGCTATTTTGATCATGCCTCTCCCAAAAAACTTAACCCAACTACAATCTTTCCAAGGAAAACTAGCATATATCCGACTTTTAATTTCCAATCTTTTAGGTAGGTGTCAAACTCTCACCGTCTTGACCAGAAAAGTTACCAAATTTTTGTGAGAATGAAAATGCCAACACGCCTTTGAAAACATCAAACAATATTTGACAACACCTCCTATTTTAGTAGCCCCTATATTAGGGAGACCTTTAGTTCTCTATACTGTGGCATTAGACAACTCCCTCAGAGCATTACTGGCTCAAGTTAATGATGAGGGTTAAAAAAATGGATTGTACTACTAAAGTCATTGTTTGATCCCAGCTGAAATAAAATATCTTGCAGTTGAGAAGCATTGTTTAGCCTTGATCTTCGTAGTTTAAAAGTTAAGACATTATGTGTTATTTCATAAGGTAACTCTTATATCAAGATTTAACCCTTTGCTATATATAATAATTCGACCAAAATTTTATGGAAGATTGGCAAGGTGGCCAATGATATTGCTTCAATTCGACATAACATTTGTATCGCTACGTGTTGTCAAAGGACAAATTTTAGTAGAATTTTTAGCTACACACTCAATACCAGCTGAATCTCCTCTTAAAGATGATTTGCCCGATTAAGTATTGAAAAATAAGAAATTCTGACAGACAAAAATGGGAATTATATTTGACGGAGCTTCATTTGCTCAGAAAGACAAAAACAGACAAACAGTTATACCTAGCAAAGCTAGATTAGGATTATTTCTCCTCACTCCAGAATAAGCAATGATGTCATTTTCCTGTCATCTGCATGAACCGTGCACTAATAATGAAGCTAAATATGAAGTGCTAATGACCAGTTTAGAACTGACGATACAAATAAAATAAAAGATATCAACATCTATGGAGACTCTCAATTGACATCAATTAAAATGAGGGAAAATACAGAACTTTGAAACCGTGACTTGAACAATATTTCTATTACACTCTAAAATTGCTTTAAAAAATCTAAAATGCAATGTTTTTCCAAATCTAGAGATGAGAAAACTATCTAGCAAAAGCTTTATCTAAACTAGCAAAAGAATTCACTTGTTCAGAAGAGGATGATGTTCCAATTTCCATAAGAGGACGATGAATTCTCTCCCAAATTGACAATGAAAATTTTAACAAAATTATTGAAGAGACAATGACGACAACAATCGATAAATAAAAAGATGGTTGGCAATAACTAATTATTCATTATCTGCAAACCGAACGATTAGCTAAAAATGGTTCCCTTACAGCCCAAATTAAACAAAGAGCATTGTCTTACGCTCTAGTAAACGATGTTCTTTACCGACGATCTATCGATCAAATGTGGTTAAGATGTTTAAACCAATATGAGGCTTGAGAAATTATTAAAGAAGTTCATTCACGTCTAGGTGGTGAAGACCAATCTAAACCAAAAATCAAGATGAAGATGAAAATAAAAAGAATGGGATACTATTGGCCGACGATGTTGATTGACTGTTTCAAAACTGCAAAGAAATGTCATCAATGTCAAGTACATTGAGTGTTCTTACATTAACTGCCAAATGTATTACACCTGCCAATTGCATCTTGGCCATTTGAATATTGGGGTACGGACATAGTGGCCCTATAGACCCACCCTCCATCATCTAAAGGACATCGATTCATTATAGCAGCTACAGATTACTTCTCCAAATGGGCAGAGGCAGTACCACTCATATATGTCAAAGTAGAACAAGTTCTCCCTCTTATCAAAATGCGCATTGTCTACTAATTTTGAATTCCTCGTTGGGTTATATCAGACAACAGAATAGCCTTCAAAAATACAAAAATGAAGAACTTCATCCAAAAACAAGGAATAGATTGGAGATATTTGACAATTTACCACCCTAAAGCTAATGGTTTTTTTCGAGGCTTATAACAAAACACTAGTCCAAATTTTGAAAAAGACATTGAATAATAGCCCGAGATAATGACATGAACGATTGCTAGAAGTTCTATGGGCCTATCGTACTACATACCAAACACTAACACGGTCAACACTCTTTGCTTTGCTATGTGGTTCTGAGGCTGTACTTCCACTTGAAATGTAAATTCCTTCTTTCAGTATTGCAGTTGCAAACAAAATCACTGAAGAAGAAAATGCAAAACAACAACTTGAAAAACTTGAGAGTTTGGAAGGCAAACGACTGCAAGCTCAAAAGAATCTTGAACTATATCAAGCAAAAATTGTACTGGCTCACGACAAATTGGTCCTCCCTTGGACATTTCAAATCTGGTTTTTGGTCTAATTACTATGAAGAACTATCCTCTCTCATTGAAAAGTAAGTGGAAAATTCAAATCAATATATGAGGGTCTTTATGTAGTTGAAAAGACATATTTGTGAGGATTCTGTGAGTTGGTCGATTATCAAGAAGATTTACCCCCAATCAATGAGCAGTATTTAAAAAAATGTTATTAAGCTTGAAAACAATGACTTGTCTGTAAATTGAGAAAATAATAATAAAATGAATTTGATTTTCTTTCAATGTTGTCTCTTTGAGATTTCCTTCTTGCTCATTAAACAGGTGCTTGTGAGCATGCCTTCATAAAACAAATTGAATGAATCCTCAAACAAAATTTCTTGCCATTCATAATAATTGACCTAAAACCAGATCTGACATGTTTACATTAACCTACTAATTGCAGGGAAAATGTCAAACAACAGACTTTTTTTTCACTTTTCGAAGCTGTGTATGGTTGGCATTGGATCACTGATCCATCGACCAAGGATAAAGAATCCATTTTGATTTTCATCTGACACAAGTTGAATTATTGTATAATGGACCACCGCTATCCATTGTCAATAAATAAGAAGCAGATAGAAAATCACCTGTGATGCAATTCAAAACCTGACAACGAAATGTCACTAAGGAAAAATTGAAACTGACAGAACATAAAAAAAATTTGACACTGGAACACTGAAATCAGTGGTGTTTGCTGCAGCAGCAAAAGGAATTGTGAAAGCATCCACTGCTAGAGTCAATAAAATAACATTAGGATTGACTCACAGTTAAATGCAAACCTGTAACAAATGACTTAAAAGAGTTGAAGAAAATGAAAGATAAGACATGGGTCCCATGGACGAAGATGGCAAAGAATTTCAATTTACAATTCTTGAGTATACAACCGATGAGGTACAATCTATTTTAAGATTTAAAAATTTGGATCCTAAAGAAAAAGAAGCAATAAAAAGGAACGTCTTCTCCCTAAGTCCGTATGTATTGGTTCTTGACTTCACAACATCAGATGAACCAACTGACAGACAAATTATTTCTAAAGAAGAGCTGAAGCGCATTCAGACTATCACATGACACTATTCTAAACAATTTAAATAGGTTGATGCCCTTACAATCAACATACTTGAAGGTATTTAGTTGGTCACTATAATCTTTGATGAAGAAGAACAAGCGACTATCGTCAAACATATGATGGAAGTGCATGATCGTGGATGAGATGGACATTTGAAAAGGAGAACATACTCTGAACAAAATAATTGGATACGTGGCAAAGGATGAGTAAATATCCAATATGGATGTTGCTATAATTATGCTAAAGACAAAGATGGAAGCACTCCAGGGATCTTACAACATGAAAAAGTGGATCTGATGCCTACAGTGATTATATAGATCATCAAATGATTGATGACTTGAGACATAATGCCATCCAGTTGTATTCTAGATAGCTGCATCATCAACATCTTTGAAGAGGGAGAATGTATCCCTCCTCATATTAACAATCATGATTTAGAGAGACCTTTTTATACACTATCATTTCTGAACAGATGTTCTATCTTACTCGGGCAAGAAATACGGGTAATGGGCTCAATAGAATTCTGTGGTTCTTATCAGAATCCCCTCTGATGAGGATTAGCTGTAGGGTCTGTTTGGCGCAGCTGCAGATTCTCAGCTTTTCAGCTACAGCTACGCTGCCCCAGAAAGCAGCTGTAGGAAAGTAGATGTGGGGAAGCTGACTGTCTGTTTGGTGTAGCTGCATGAAAAATGCTGTGAGCCAGTTGTTTCATGTAAAAATGACTGAACTGCCCCTGTTTGTTAAAATTGTTTAAAATTTATGATTTATTTGTATAAATATGGGTTTAATATACATAAATATTAAAAAAATATTATTTGTTAATTAACTAAATGAAATATATTGTTTTTAATATTTGTTTTTATAGAAATTATTAAAAAAATTTGTAATTTTGAAAACATAGAGGTTTTAAATTAATATTTATCTATATATCAATGTTTACAGATATTTATTCGTCTGTACATATAAAAATTGAGAAATATATTTTTTAGAAGCATAAAATTAATTCTCCATACTGAATATTTTAAAAGTTGATATAATTTAGAGTATTTACATAAATACCACATAATTCATGTCTCAACATATTAGACACCTAAAATTACATATTTTCTTGGATAACACAATTTTTCAACATCATATAGTGCATGACAATCTAAATAGCTTCCAGCTAAATGCAAATAATATAGAGCATTATAATCCGTAAAATGCTCTTTTGATAACCATCTATAAAGTTATTTATTACATCACCAGTCTCAATAAGGTAACTTCTACTACGAAACACTCGTAAGTTACAAATATTTTGTCTTTCTAACAAATTGAAAATCAGTCACATATTAACCAACATATTAGTAATTTGTTCTCAAATTGCCGCTATTTCAGTCGCACCTTCCCCTTCCTTAGTACAAATGGTTGATTGTTCGCTGTCATCTCGTATCATAGAACTACCAATTTGATTTTCAGATGGGTCTTCAACTAATTCCTGTTGGTTCGCTTCGGCAGTGAGGAAATCAACGTCATATCGAGACGGGTGCCGCCTAATATAATTGTGTATTATCATTGTCGCTATCACAATCTGAACCTGTTTTGGAAATGGGTAAGGAGGCATATCACGTAAAATCACCCATTTCTTCTTCCAAACACCAAATGTCCTCTCGATGACGCCTCGCAAAGAGGAATGTCCTTTGTTGAATACCTCCTTTCTGGTTTGTGTTATATTACTTGCTCGTTCAAAATTAGGTATATGATATCTGGTATCAGGATATGGTTTGAGATACCCTCGCTGCAACGGATAACCGGCATCCACCAAATAATACTTTCCTTTAACGTGTTTAACCTTCATTTTCACATTTAAACAAAATACAATAAATATTTTCCCAGATGCAACATACCTTGAGGAGGATGAGGAAAACTATAATGCGGATTCCGTGTTGCACTCTTGAAAATTCTACTGTCATGTGCACTACCCTCCCAACCTGGCATAATAAATGTGAAACACATATTGAAGCCACGGCCTCCCATGACATTTTGGGTTGGGGTTCCACTACGTCCGATAAATGCAACTTTCTCATCATTTGACACTCATGCATCAATATGTGTTCCATCTATCGTACTGATGCAATCCTAAACATGTGTCGTTACTAATTCATTAATTAATGTCATGCTTTCATCTTAAATTTCAGTAAAATAAGATTAAATATGTACCTTAAAGAATGACATATAGCGTCGATCGTGGCGAATCTCCGCAGGAGTTTGTGAAAACGTTGGGTCTGTTGGCTTTATGACTTGTTTGGCGAGGCTCACCAAAGCACTCAAACCCACTGAGAAGTACCTGCTAATGGTCTCTGATGAGTGTTGGAAGCATTCCATCGCACCACGCATTGACTCGTTCTGTGATAATATATACAGAGTAATCGCCAATACCTCTCGATCAGTCATCCTCATAGACCCGTGAAGGCCATGAGATCCAATGAGTTCTGATAAAAGATCTGTAAAAACATCCTGTATCATGTGAAACTTGTTGTGAAATCTTGTGGGATGTCCGGCAAGCATTTCTGCAATCCATTTGTCTCCAAAATGTGATGATGTGTAACATGGAGAACGGTCGGAGAACGGTCAATCATGGAGAACGGTCAATGTATGTGTTGTAGTACTCTACAAGCAAGTTGATAGCTATGTTTCTCCATCTACGACGTACTTAGTTTGGGTCCATAATGATGAATACTGGACACATTTTGACAAAGAAAACTAAATTATTAAGCTAATCATCACCACAAAAAGAAGCCTATTATTTAACCTATGACAAGTAATAACACAAGCATTCAATATAGACCGGAGTAATGGAGCTCTAAGAAATTTTAACCAACAAATTAGATTTTCGCAGTTTTCATAAAGATAGTTAGATCTAAAAAACAAATTAAAATGAAAGGTCTCAATCAACAACAGTTCAAATAACCAGGTCTTCTCATAAACTGTTTAGATAAGCACAAAGTAAATACTAAAGATCTCCATTCAGATTTTCCTGCACTCATAAAAATGTCGTAGATACGACACCCTTCGGTCTTTGTCAATTGCTGTGAAAAAATCTCTATGCACCGAATCTTGAAGCAGCTCAACAGCAAAGTAATAAAGCTCATCATCCGCTGCAATACTCGGATCCTGTTCTAAAATTGCCACAACCTCATTAATTGACGTTTTCTGCACTTTATGTGGGGCATCGTTGGAAGAATCCATAAGGCACGATATTTGGTTTCAGATAGAAGCAGCTCCACCCTTTTTTTTACCCTCGAGCCTAGATCCCTTCGAGTGGTTCGTGGATTGAATCTCAGTTGGACCTGGACTTGGGAAATCAGGTGAATCATCTGAAAAGCTGACAGGAACATTGTCTTGTGTTTCACCAAAGCCTACCTCGCTTAGAGTGCATGCATATTTTCTTGTGGCGACGACACCCCAAAACATCAGGTCTAACTTCTCCTCCAAATCGGGTTCAATCCCACAAGTTTTATATTTTTTTGCTGCAGGCACCACCTAGAGAAAAAACCTAAATCAGTTCTACATATTGAAATAGAAATATATTCTTAAAATTATCAACAATTACAATTACTAACCGCGATCCTTTCTGCCCACCAATCTTCTGAGGCATCTATGGTACGCTTTATCGGATCCCAACCCAAACCAGTTGAACCACGTTTTAAATCCTTCCAAATTTTTCAATCTTTTTTTAATTTGATCCCATTTGTTTTTCATTTGTAGCTTGTCGTACTCCCGTCCCATGGAGTCCTTAAATTTTTTTAATTATATTCAGCCAACCTTCTTTATTGAAAAACGTTGTTGGTCTATTGCACAGTTCTATTTCTTTTATACAAAGGTCGCAAAACAACATTTTGATATCTTTTTCCCAGAGTGCTGGTGAACCATGTTCTCTTGCCTTACCAGCCATGTTAAAACTACGATAAAACAAACAAATGAAACACAACAATGACATAATTTAGGAGTTAGGACATGAGAATCATTCATGGGTGTTGTATCATATTCAATAAAAGCAGAAAAATTAAGGAAGCATAAAAATGAAAAAATGACACAATATTTAACGTGGTTCGGTCAATATGACCTACATCCACGGCAAAGGAGGCCAACAACTTTATTATAGTACCAAAGAGGAAAATACAATGCTTTGATTCATACATTACTCCCTACCCGAAAAAAAAATAGCAGCATAAATAAAAAAAATAGGTGCTGCTATGAATGAACCTCATATAAGGAATCTGCCATGAATGAACCCCATCCCAGCAAACCAAGTGCTGCCATGAATGAACCCCATTATTCCCTACCGAAAAATGAATGAACCCCATCCCAGAAAACCAAGTGCTGCAATGAATGAACCTCATTAATCCCTACCCGAAACATGAATGAACCCCATCCCAGCATATATGAATCTTTGATACTTTCAGATGCATAATACTTTACTCCCTCTCACAGAGCCCTTCGAATCCTTGCCAAGTCATGGAGCAATGCAAAGCAATTTAGGTGTAAAGATAACATAAAAATAATAACCTTACAATTGCTTATAGGACCATACCAAGGTACCAAGATCTGTCATGAGGGATTACACATGTTTTCTACCAATCAATATAGAAGAGCTCTTCAAAAATACCTAACCATTATTCAAATGTGAAGCAGGCATGAATATTCAGATTCTCAGGCATGTCATACATTCCCACACAACAATTGAATGCATTGCACCAAAAGACCATCTTATAACTACAACAAACAGAATAATAATATCAACGGGTAATGAAACAAAGCAGAACCGAGCCCCAAAGCAAACTCCAAAAGACTCAAAGAATAGCATTAAAGAAGCTAAAGATCCACAACAGAAAAG
>NW_018253697.1:0-39276 GCF_001263595.1 Phalaenopsis equestris | reverse complement strand
TCCCAACGTAAAACTCCAAAGCTACAAAACAAAATGATACTACACGCCTGTGTTTCAAACAGAAGGGGGCAACAAAGAAGCTAAAGATCCACAACAGAAAAGCAGAAAAAAACCCACAGCCTTCCTCTCAACGAATAAGCTCACGGGTTGAGGCAGCAAGGAAGCCACCAAGCCAACACAAAACTCTCCAAAAGACTTCAAAGAAAAGCTAAATCATGCATTTATATTACGAACAACAGGGGAGCAGAACCGAGCCCTCAAACCAAACTCCAAAAGCCTCAAAGAATTATTTCATCTTGCATATGTTTCGAATGGGGAGACAACCATATAGAGAAAATATCTAATGAAACACGGTTTGCAAATCCTCAACCACAAAACAATCTAATGAAGCACGGCATACATGCAAATATGGGTGCAAGATCTACAATTTCGCAAAAGGCACCGGAAACCTCTCAGATCCAATAATAAACGAAGAAAATGGCTCGTCTTTACCTGTGCTCTGTCGATCGAGGGACGACAAAAGAAGGAGGATAAGAGGACGCGAAGGAAGCAGCGGGGAAGATCCTAGGGCAGAGGCCAGAAAAGGGTAAAAGGTAAAAATCTCTTGCAAAAGCGGGGCAGCGGGGTTAATACCGCTTCCCGCTTTTGCTCAGCTTCCGCGAAGTAGAAAGCCAAAGTCGCAAACCAAACGACGAACTTTCATGAATTATCGCGGCAAAGGCCCGCGCAGCGCCAAAAAATTCCTCCCAAACGGAGCCTTAGTCCTATAGAGAAATGGAGCTAATGTAGTCAAGCACTGCATACCAAGTGTGAGCAGGCAACTGATCTCAATAACATAGCAGAGAATTCTCCCTGACAAGAATCCTATTGGATATGAACCCATGCCAGAACTTCATGGACTGCAACATTTTAAACTACCATGAACCTATGAATGTCTGAGCACACAAGCTTTACTCAAAAGTATCTGAAAGTGCAGGATATCCATGGGTGGACTAGTACTATCTGAGACTACTAATGAAACAAAAAGATGAATCGGACAAGTTGTACAATGTTTTGAAGAAAGCATTGACATGATTTTTGATGTAAGATATTGATCAAAGGAAAATATGTTGAGATTTTCATACATATTTTATATATTTTTGATGATATTGCACTTTAAGAAAGGTATTTTTGATGTTTTGTTGCAGGAATGATGAATTAGGGTCAGTGGAGCAAAAAGATGCAAAAAGGAACGAATTTGGAGCGAAAAGAACCAAAATGTGAAGAATTAAACTGGGGCACCAACGGCTAGCCCAACGGTACCGACGACGAGATTTTTCCGAGACTCTATAATTAATTCACTTAGAAGGCCCACCGACGACGCCCTCGAGGCCGCCGACGGGGGTCTCTAGTTATGTCCAACCAGGCTTTGGATGAGGACAAATTTTGGAGGGGTGCTTAGGCAACTCTTGGGAAAGATCATCCACAACTTTAAAAGAAGATTTTGGCCAAAAATTGAAGAGAGCCTGGAGGTCCTGGAGGTTATAAAGGTTCCATTAGTGTGTAAAGAGTTTCATAGAGTGTCTAAATTGTGAGGAATTCTTTGATAGATTGTAAGAGTGGAGGGAAAGTGAGAGATTTTTTCCTCCTTGTCGCTTTGAAGAGGAATTTTGTGTGCTGTAAAGAAAGGAAGAGATTCAGAGGAACTTCGAGCTGTTTTCTTGAGAAGAAATTAGAGATAAGTTTATTTACTTGTTGTAGTTTGTATGAATTTAATTTTATATATGTATTTCGCATTTTGTTGTGTTTTTCCCATGAGATCTGAGTAGTTTTCTCTATCTTTCTCCTTGTCTTGAGATTTGTGAAATGGTGATTTAAATTGGTGAAGCCATGAAAATATTTAAGAAATTGTGATGATCTTTTCACTTTGATCTTAATTTACTTTCAATCTGGCCAATTGATTGATTAAAATATGTTGAGTTTTACAACTAAAGTGAAGATTACATCCAAGATTCAAAGGGTCAAAGCCCTTAGAAATTGGGTGCAAATAAATAGGGAAATAAGATTATCGGGCATAGAATTGGAGATTTTAGAGTGACAGCCTAAAATCCCCATTTTGGTCCTATTGTTTGGGTGCTGAAGTGTAGATGTTAGCCCTCAGGCGAGGGGAACATGGGAGCTCTGAAGTGAGAGCCGGTATCCTCTCAGCCTAGTCGTAGATTCAGTAAACAAGCGTAGGATTAGTCAATGTTCTTTATTCCTGGACCAAAGGGTAAATAATATGTATGCTCCTATTTGGCACAATACAAATTAAACTGATTTATTTTATCCATTCATTATAATTTCTTGACAAGGAGATGGATGCTTTCTTATATATTGAATATCACAATAAAAATCTCATTATAATAATTAGTTATTTCAGGGTTATTAAGAAAATTACATATTTATTTCAATTGCCTATTAGTGACAGATAAGCAAATTGAATTTCATTATTGTGATTAAAGTATTGCTTTTCTAAAATCTTAGTTTGTAGTTCTAATATTACTCCCTGTGGGATCGATATCTAGGACTCCATTAGAGCCCTATATTACTTGAGCGATACGTACACTTGCGTTGATAAGTGTGACTTAACAATTATTAAATATTTATTACATCCATATTTATCGAATCTATAATTGTTATTAAGTTTTGGTACAGTAGCTGAGGAATTAAATCTTTTAGCAAGAGTATTAATTACTTATATTTTTAAGCATATATAAAGTCGCTGTCAGATATACTACCGACAACCTATGTATCACTATATGTTATCTTTTGTAGTGGAAGAAAACTTTAGTTTTGCTATAAAGGTTAAAATCCCCAGCTGTTGACAATGCCTGTGTAGGTCTAGAAATGCAAAAATGAACACCGACATAATTTCAAAATGACAAATTCAACTCATAAAATCAAATCCCCAGTAGAAACGTTGAAACAATATATTTCTCTTTGTATGATTTTCATAGGCATACTGACATTTGATATCTTTAAGAAGTAGTATAAGACCTCCTTAAATGGAATATGACATCTACTTTCTCTCTTACTATTAGTTGTAAGACCTTCCTGAAATGAAGTTATGACATTCTTTTAGTCTTTTCCTTGGAATAGGATGCAAGTCGCATAGTATTACTCTTCCAACACCGATAATCGACAACCTTGAGTAGTAGTATAAGACATCTTTAAATGGAATATGGAATTTACTCTCTCTCTCTCTCTCACTACTGGATGTAAGACCTTTCTGACACTGAATTATGACATTCTTTTAGTCTTTTCTTTGGAATAGGATGTAAGTCATATAACATTCCTCTTTTGACACCGACAATTGACATCTTTGAGTAGTAATATAAGACCTCCTTAGATGGAATATGACATCTACTCCCTCTCTTATTATTGGATGTAAGACCTTCTTGCTTCAGAATTATGACATTCATTTAGTCCTTTCCTTGGAATAGGATGTAAGTTGTATAGCATTCCTCTTTTGACACCAACATTTGACATCTTTGAGTAGTTGAGTAGTAATATAAGACCTCCTTAGATGGAATATAGTATCTACTCTCTCTCTCTCTCTCTTACTATTGGATGTAAGACCTTCCTGACATGGACTTATGACATCTTGCATCTTTTCCTTGGAATAGGATGTAAGTCGTATAGCATTCCACTTTCGACATCGACAACTGACATATTTCAGTAGTACTATAAGACCTCCTTGGATGGAATATGGCATCTACTCTCTCTCTAACTCTCGGATATAAGACCTTCTTGACATGGAATTATGACATTCCTTTAGTATTTTCTTTTGGGATAGGATATAAGTCTCTTAGAATTCCTTCCCAATACAGACATACTGACAATCGACATCTTTGAGTAGTAGTGTAAGACCACCTAAGATGGAATATGACATCTACTCTCTTGTTTACTATCGGATATAAGACCATCCTGACACATAATTATGACTTTCCTATAGTTCATCCTATTGGATGGGATATAAGACTCATAGCATCCTCTTCCCAAAATCGACATTAGACACTTTTTAAAAATGATATAAGACATGTTTCAACGGAATATGACAGTCAATCTCCCTCTTACTGTAAGATGTAAGGCCTTCATGACAAGAAACTATGGTTATCTTATACTTTAATGTTCTTTACGACTTCTTCATAATTCATGACATTCTTTTCCTCGACAGACTTTAAAAATTGAATGACAAATTATTTTCGTTGGGTAATAAATATCGTTTCGTTCAACGCCAACATGTATAGCATACTTATTAATTATTCCAAATTTATTGGGGGCCCAATTGTTGAACTCACTTTTGTGAGGATCCAAGTTGACACCTATAAACAAGACATACCTTCAGTCACGTACATCAACTCAAGAATCTTAGACACACTTTTTTGGGTTCAAACCATTATGACACCCTAAAATGATTGCATCAGCAATGAAAAACCCCAATCTGGTCAAATCCTAACCAAATGGTCAAACTGTACCATTTGGTCAACACTAGGGTCAAATTAGTCAAACTTTACCACTTGGTCAATTTTAACTCAAAATTGTTCAAATGACTAACCCTAAGGCTCAATTGGTTAAAATTTACCCAATTGGTCAAATTTGGCCAAGTTGGTCAACCCTGATCAAAATGGTCAACCTTGGTCAAACTGAACCGTTTGGTCAACTTAAACACCAAATTGGTCAAACTAGACAAATTGGTCAACCTAAACACCAAATTAATCAAATTGTACCATCGGTCAACCTTAAACCCCATTAGTCAAACTTTGGTCAAAATGGTCAATTCTAATCGTGATGGTCGCCACATTGGATATTTGGTCATCCACAAACCCAAATGGTCACCATATGGTCAAGACATCACCATATGGCCAATTTGACCATCTTTGTCAACCTACGTCAACCTTGGTCAAACCCAAGTCATACTACCAAACCCAAAGGCCCCTGACTAACCTAACCATTCAATGGTCAAGTAAGTCACCATGGTGTTGACCTCACTTTGGTTGAGGTCTAGTTTCCTCTTTAGTAGCCTAAGATTAGCCATAGGACTTTAACTGTTGATTATTCCTAGAGGACTAGAAAAGAACCCTCACCATTAGAAATTTTAAACCTTCCTTTCCTTAACTTAAAGTTCCACATGTTGGTCTTAACCTCTAGCACTTAGTAGGTGGTAGGTGGGGTCAATACAATATGGGGGAGCTCAAGGGGCTTCCCCATAGGACTGCTTGGCCTTAGGGTTGACCTTGGGTGTTGGTCTAGAGCTAATACACTAAACTCACTTACACTCACATCCACTCACAAACCTAAATC
Source organism: Phalaenopsis equestris (assembly GCF_001263595.1). Taxonomy (NCBI): domain Eukaryota; kingdom Viridiplantae; phylum Streptophyta; class Magnoliopsida; order Asparagales; family Orchidaceae; genus Phalaenopsis; species Phalaenopsis equestris. Next base: position 33,951 of record NW_018253697.1, on the reverse strand, counting down.
CGAGCTTGTTGGCTTTGATGCCTTAACCATTTGGGAGACTCATGTAGATGGTCCCCTAGAGGCTAAACTATAGCTTAGACAAGTACATGAAGGACCCAAAGTAGAGAATTCCATTAATCCACGACTCAAATCCTCACCTTTACCAAAACACCCCCAAATCCCAAATTTGACCAAAATTCCCAAAATTACCCAAGTCGCTCAAATTTGTTAAAAAATCATCTCAAACCATTTGAAACTACCCAAATTGTCCAAAACTCCCGAAATCTATCCAATTTACCAAAATACCCCTAAATTTGAAAAAATTACAAAAATACCCTCGATGGCCCAAACTTTCCCAAAAACCCTCAAAATAATTTCAAATGTCTCCATAACCAATTTGAACCCTTCAATTAACCCCATTTTGATCAATTTGACTAACTTTGATTAAAAGCACCAAATTGCCCTTAAAGACCCAATTTCTCCAAATTCACCCCAAATGTCCATCAATTTCATCCCAATTTTCCCCAATTTCAATTATAAACTCAACTCATCATGCCTATGATCATTTCAAACCAAATTCAAGCTTAATTGACCCGTGCTTTGAGCTCAATTTTGATCCAAACCAAAACCCTCAATTTTGACCATATGATCAAACCTCACCCAATTAACCCTATAGCTCACTCAATTTCCTCAATTTGGATCCTAAACTCTTCCTAACATTCCTACTAATCAAATTTAGCCCTCAATTGGCCTTGCTCAAGCTTCAATTTCACTCATTCTCCACTCAAATCTAAAATTCCCAAAATTTCCCCAATTTAGCCATGTGCCAAATCCCACCAAATTGAATGTTCTAACCCCAAAATTGGCACCCAATTAATGTTGAACTCTCAATTTGGACTTACCCCAACTCTAGCGCAACCTAAAAATCTAACCTAACTTCCCCTAATTGACTAAATGCCCAAATTCCTTCAAATTGACCCACCAAATCAATTCAAAACCACTCCAATTCTTCTCCAAACCACTCATGAAAATCACCCACACAAAATTTATCAATTAATTGGGCTCAATGTCGTGGTTAGCTGATGCGAGATTCAGTAAACTTGATATTAAATTAATATTAATGATGCAATATAACCCAAACACTAATGAAACTTTAATGAAAATAATTTATCTTTAAAACCTCTTTTAAAGTCCCAATTCTCTTTTACATATAACGCAAGTATACGTATCGTTCAAGTAATACAGAGCTCTAATGGAGTCCTAGATAACGTTCCCACAAGGAAGCTGGAAATAAATATATGCAGCTATTTATATTCTATTATAAACTAAAAAAAAGAACAAAGTAAAGTACAAAGTTTGAAGTTAAACTACTTAAATGAAATACTACTAATTATGAAGATGTACGACTATAACAAGTAAATTAAACCTACGACTATGATAAGTAAATTAAACTAGATGTTAAACTTTCAAAAGTAAATTGTTGAAATAAAATAAATATTTTTGTTGGAAAAAAGTTCAAGTATGAGAAAACATCCTTCCCATTTACAATGAAAACATGGCTTGTGAAGAAATTGAAATCATTTGAAAAATATATTTAAAAAACTATTTTGTTCCATATAAGAGCAATCCTATTTTCTACCATCTCTCGAGCGCTATAAAGAACATTGCTAATCCAGAGTTTGGTCCTAATTCCTTGTTTAGGTTGGGAGGTTACCTGCTGTCGCGGCTGTCACTCCAGAGCTCCACTACTCCCTCACTTGAGGGCTAACATGCTCGCATTAGTTTCTAATCAACTGAACCAAATTGGGGATTCTAATTTGTTACCTTAAAATATTCCAATTCCACATCCAACAAAGTATATTTCCCTAAGTATATTTCCCTATTTATTTGCTATTTATTTGCACCCAATCCTATTGATGAAATACTCTCCCATGAAATCAAATGTGATTCTTTCATTGTAGTAGAAACCATATCCACTTATCAGAACATATATTTCTCAACACATTTTAACAATTCAATTGGACAAATCAAAAAGCAAATGAAAATCGGAGTTCAAATCATCACAAATTATTGACAATTAATACTGTAGAAAACAAAATCAATTCTTCACAAAACCATTTCTTCAAAGTAGGGAGAAGGATAAAGAAGATTACTCAGAATTCATGAGAAGGATATGATAAAACACGGATTTAATATATAAAAACAAGTTTACAAACAAAAGAAATAAAAAATACAATTTAACTCACAATCCTTCCCAAGACAATTCCTAGAAGTTCTCTCTTCATCTTTCCCTCTTTACAATCACTCCCAATTCTCTCTTAGAAATGTAATGAAGAAGAAATCTCTCACCTTCCCTCTCCTCCTACAACCCTAAAGGAAAATCTCCTCTTCTCTCTCTCTTTAACTCACACAAATTTTCTCTCTCTCTCTCTCCATGCTCTAGAAGTCCCTCTTCATTTTTGGGTTGCTTCCTCTATAAAGAGTTTCAATTTCCCTCCAAAATTTGAAAGTCAAAAACTTTGAATTTTAAAAGATGTGCCTCCTTGACCCAAGAGTCAAATCCCTTCAAATTTGAACCTTTTATAGTATCTAAATGCATTGAATCACTCCATTGGGTGCTTAGAACAAGTGTCCCTTTGAAAAATCACACAAAATTCGTCTTAAACTGCCTCAATTTAAAAATTTCGTGTCTTGCGCATGATGCGCCAATCTGGCGCGTTAAGCGTCAGCGCTCTGGATTTTGGCACATCATGCTCCAAACCCCAAAATTGGTTGTTTTTGCTTCAAATTTCGCTCATTTTGTCATTTTTCTCCAAATGCCTAAAAATGATATACCTACAATAAAAATACAAAAATACATTTCTTTAAAGTGCAATAACACAAAAAATAGACATAAAAAGGGTACTTACAAAAGTATATTATTTTTGTGCATCAAAGTCCACCAAACTTAATTGTTACTCATCCTCAAGTGACATTTTTATTACATAAAAGCATATGACTTTATGATAGAGATTAACTTATCACTCCTATACTTTAGTTCAATAAATAGAATAGCAAAATTTAAGAAAAACATTTAATAACTTAGTTTCAAACTCCAAGTCTAGGAATATTTAGTAATCAAATTTAGGATTTCTGAATCTCTATTCTTTTCAAAATATGTTAGCCCCTTCGCAAGTTTTAGCATTTACCATTACTTGTGTGGCTTGTGCTTTATGCTCTATGTTGGAAGGCTATGAATTGAGGCCCCATGCAATTTTTGGCATTGCCCTTACCATTCATTTTCTGATCAATGTGATATGTGGTTCATTTTTTATAATTTGTTAGCCTATGAAAATAAATTTTATTTTGTCCTTTTTTTTTCTTTTCTTTTCTTTTCTTTTCTCTATTTTTTTTTTCTTTTAGGATCTTTTTAATCCTTTCTTTTCTTTTTGTTTTTTCTTTTTCAGGTGAGGATTACTATATCTGGATAGCCATATTAGTTTTGAACTTCACTAAGTTTTGAACTTCATTATCCTCTTCTTAAAGTTAAAACTCCACACCTCTCCATACATACCTCTCCATACTTAATAAAGTCATACTAGTTTATGATTTTTCATAAAGTCTCATTCCTTTCTTACATGAAACTCTAAAATTTTTAACACTTCAAAAATACAATTTTTTTTTACTAAAAATAGAAAAAACATAGTCTTATCCCATCATATCAAACATCTTTAACTTTAAAATTAACTTCATTATTAAAAAACTTTTACCTAAATTTACCATAGTATTTATAAACATAAGTATAATCATTTAAAGTTAAATCTTAATATCCCAGGTCATGCTAAATAAATTTCGAAAAATATAGTCACTTTAAGACAAATAAAATTTAGTTTTCTCCATTTCAGAAGAATATTTTCTTTTCCCCCAAACTTAAATTTTTAAATGATTTAAAAACATTTTAGTACAAAATTTTAGTTGGTGAAAGAAAACAGTAAATACATGAAAAAAAAACTAACCTATAGAGGATTTCTGAACATGAAATTGGCTCTGGTATACTGAAGGTACTAACTGCAAAACTACATACAGACTTTAAAGCATTAAATAAAACATAATATATTCTAAAGAACTTGCTGGGAATTAAAACAAAAATGCTAAAACTGAAAAATAAAAATTGAAAATACTACACATTCAACAAGCTTAAACTAAAAAAGCTAAAACTAAAACTGAAAAGTAAACAGTTTACAATTACCATTACAAATTATATTACAAATTTACAAATTACTGGTCCACAATATAACATAAAAGTCTGAATATAACAGTCTTAAAATAAAAGTGCAACACATTACAAACAAACACAAACAACACATAACATCAAATCAAACTAACTCTAAACTATCAGTCCTTATCTCCTTCCTTACCACCACCATCATCATCTTGTTCTTCTTCACTTGCTTCTTCACGTTCATCGCGATTGGGAGCATAGGGAACAAAGCTAGGAAAAGCAAGAAAGTTTATATTAGGTTCACCCATGAAGTGTCTAACCATAGCATTTTGAAAATTTATATCATGTTGAACTCTCCTCTATTGATATTCATCATTTATATGCATTCTTTGCATCTATCTCTCCAACTGAGTCTGTATATTAATGATATCATATTGTTGAATCATGAGTTGATCCATAACACCTTCCAAAGATATAGCACTAGAAGTAGATGCCCCTATAGCAAACGTAGAGGGCCTATCCCTTCTTCCACTTCTAGACTCAATAAATGATTCTACTTTATGAATCATGTGCTTCTCAATCGGATTCTGAGGTTGTAATATTTTTTCATTTCTATGGGATTCAACCATTGATTGTTCACATAGAGTGAAAATCAGAGCAAGATATCCCAAGACTCTAGCAGTAGCACTGCCAGTAATACTCCGAGCGTGATGAATTATAAGTGCACCAACGTGTATTGCCTTCATGTTCTTAATGCAATTGTGTAACATAGCTTGATCCTTCGTAACATCAGCAAGATGATTTGTAGGTAAAAGTCTGACAAAGTGAAGTGATGTCATATTTTCGACTAAATAGTTAACATGGAAGCAGGGAAGTTAACTATCATGTTATTCTTTATTTTCCACTCCCCTCTTTCATTAGTCAGAAAGGCAATAACTTCTTCCAGTGATGAATCGGTGATAGTAAAAGTGACATATTCATCATGGAAGACATTTCTAAGCCCATAAAATGGATTGATCCTTTCAGAGGTAAACTCAACTTGTGTACCTCTCACTAAAATGTTATCTCCCACGGTGATCTTAAGTTTGCATAGAAATTTGGAACCATAGAGATGATCACTATAGTAGTGAAGTATCAAAATCGCTCCCAAATTTTGGTGTGAATCAACCTCTCGACCTCGCCTCCTTGGTTTGCAAACGCCCGTTCCTGGATCAATCTTCTGTTCTTTAATAGTGTATTATAAGTATGTTGGGCTTTGAAACTAACGAATCATTGAGCATTGAAGTCCTTGGTCGGTCTTCCTCTCTTAACACAGAGAGCCATTGGAGATTCTATGAAAATCTAAATAAATTCCAAATAAATTACTAAATCTTAAATCTAACTCCCTAAGCAAGATTATTTGGTAAGAAAATTTTCATCTTGAGTTTCTTTCTGGCATTTTCATCAAAAATCCAATTTTTTAATCTCCCAAAATCCATGGTGAAAATATAAAATTTCTAAGTTAAAGTGAAGCTCTCACCAAGAGAAAATGAAATCTATGATGAAATCTATGATTTTTGGCCTCTTTTTGGCCTCTAAATCCTTCTCTATAGCCCACAATGTGATGCCCTAGACCAAGGTATTAAGGTAGAATATGATTGAAGCAGCAAAAATGGAGGTTTTTGTTTGATTTTGTGGTTTTCTAGGCAATATAATGTGTTCAAAATTTTGGCGCATCATGCACCAAGGCTCCGTAAGTTGGCGCATCATGTGCTTGAGCGTATTTTTGCCCAATTTTATTTTATGTGGAAATCTACTCCATATCGCTTTACATCAACGTCTATTTGACTAAAATCAACCTTTATAAGCATAATTAAATATCAAACTAACACTAAATTTTCATAAACATCACAAAACTCATATTTATATACAAAATCTGAGTTATTACAAACTAACATTTTTCAAGCCAACACATAACAAATTCAGTGTTTTAAAGCAAGCCAACATCCTAAACACTTAAATCTAAATATCAAACTTCAAGGAAATAACATAGATAGTGCAACAATAGAAAGTATAGGCAATCCAACATAACAAACTAAAACAAGAAATACTAGACAAAATGTTCCGTGCTTAACTCAATTTCAAACGTCTTCTTCAATCTCGTTCTCCTGGAGATCTCCCATAGATAAGTAGTGCACATACAGATTGTAGAAGGGCCTAAATGGAAATTCATCAGTTGAATTTTCCTCTTCAATCAATGCATGCTTCTTGAATATACGTATCAAACCATCTTCAATACGCCCTATATGTTCAAAATGTTCCTTAAGTCTCCAATCCAGGTGATCCAACATCTTAAAAATATTCTCAATTGCATGCATAAGATTATGCACTTTTTTCTCTATTTTTTTAATTCTCTTTTAAAGTGCACTTGAGCTATAGTAAGGTTGAATAGGTGATGAATTCTGAGATATTTGATCCATTAATACATCCATAACATTTTCGTCTCCCATTCCAATGCAACTGCAGTAGACTTCAGGATCCATCAGCTTCCCAGGCAATAGTACTTTCTCCCAGCTTTCATAAGGTACTTGTGATTGACTGCAGAGTTGGAAAATAGTAGATGGATGTCCCAATCTAGTTGTAGATCCATACACGATCAAACCAAAAACTGATTTTACAATTACGGCTCCAATATCAACAGGTTTTCTTATTTGAATATAGTAGTTCAGAATAGCACTCTCCTTCATGACCTTACTAATTTTGATAGTAGGCAATAATTTTGAGGAAATGAAGAAATGTCATGCCTTTAAAGTAGGATTTAACAATGCTGAAGAAAAACTAACATTCCCATCATCTCTGGCTTCCCAATTAGCATCTTCATCCGTAAGGTAACGGTAAAGTTCATTTATGTTGTCTCTTGTAGGGATAAAACTTGCATAGTGGCAGACAGGCACGTTCTCGATCATAAACATTTCATTGATTCTCGAAGGTGTGAACTGCACAAACTTTTCTCGCACGTAGATCATTCCTTGGTTGATCCATTGAAGATTTGTATAAAATTCTTTCACCACAAGGACTACTACAGCGGCAATAGTGTAGTAAAGCACTTCCCAATGCCTCTGCACATGCCTCTGCGCAATAGTCACTTCCACTCAAGTATTTGGCGTGTTGAATCCTCGATTTAGAAAACCCCTTTCTTTGATTAGCCTCTTCTTCACTAGAACTCGATTATGTAACTTTTGCACATAAAAAACTGACGAGCTTTGTTGAAAATTCTAAATCTAGTGGAGTCTTTAGAGTAGGAAGCCATAGGAATTAAAAATTGGTGACTCTTCCCTCGTTTTCCCTCAAAATTAAAATTTTGAGGCATTTCATTTCTTCTAGAATTATTACCTACTCTCCAACACTGGTTAGGAGTTATTTGAAGGTGTCCCCGCCAAAAACTACTTTTGAAACGTTTTAAGTTATTTTCATCTTTGCGGCGCATCATGCACCGATCTGGCGCATCATGCGCCAGCTCTTTGGAATTTGGCGCATCATGCTCCAGTTCCAAAGTTTGGTTGTTTCAATTTTTATCAAATAAATTCTCAGTCTTTTCACAACATTAGGCAAACATAGAAGTTTCTAAAATTTTTTTCTTAAATACTTGGATTACATAAAAACATAAACATACATATAAGATTTTAAACAAAAACTCAAATAGTAAAGTAAACAACGATACATATGGGTTGCTTCCCACAAAGCGTTTGGTTTAATATCGTTAGCCTTACATTCTCAGTCTCATTCTGGGTAATACAACATGTTAGTCTCTTTAAAATCTGGTTTATCTTTAATCTCTTTTCCAAATCATGTATTTCTTCTTGTTCTAACATCAATAGATGATTAGTTATTTGATTATCAGTCTGTTTCAATCTGTGCCCATTCACTTTAAAAAATTTTCAATCTTAGAATCTTCAATATTGACTGCTCCATAGGGATATACTTTTGTAACTCTGAATGGCCCTCTCCACCTAGACTTCAATTTTCTAGGAAATAATTTCACTCTTGAACTATATAATAAAACTTCCTCTCCAGGTTCAAATTCTCTTTTTACTATCTTCCGATCATACCATTCTTTCTGAGCATTATTTAGAGTCTTACTAGCATAATATATGACTCTGCTCAAGCTCATTCAATTGCAATATTTTTTTCTCACCAGCTTCTTTCAAATTGAAATTAAATTCCCTTATTGCCCAATAAGTTTAAAAGGTTTCTCCCAGTCCGGTGAAACAATTAAAAGAGTAGAGATCAATTTTTCCTTTAAAGTTTCAAGGAATTTAAGGCAATCTTTGTTAATGTCAAACTTTACATCTTTTTCTAGAAGTTAGCATAAAGGCTTGGTAATTTTTTAAAAATCTTTGATAGATTGCCAGTAGAATCCAACATGTCCTAAAAAGGTCCTAAACCAATTCAGCTGGCAAGTGACAAGTCTTCCCAAAAAGTAATATATATGGGTACCTTCCTATAGGTGCCTTATAAGCTGTCCTATATGCCCATAATGTAGTCTAATAGACCAATCCATTTTTTTAGGATTAACACTTTTCTCTAAAATTCTCTTAATTTCACGATTAGATACACCCGCTAAACCAATAACCTGAATTTTTGCAGGATCTACTTTCATGTCATTTTCTGAAATTTTATGTCCAAGAACAATTCCTCCTGCAACCCTAAAATTACATTTCTCCCAGTTCAAAACAAGATTAGTCTTTTCAAAACGCTTTGAAACACTCCGAGCATCACATCTAAGTAAAGTTATTGCTTCTATCCATTTTGAAACATAATCCATCATAATCAATATATATATTTTTCGACATATTTCAAAGGAAGTTCAAAATACAAAAAAATTGTCCATAAGGATTTTAATTCCTTTTTCAATCAAATCACTGAAAATTGACATCATACATCTTTAAAATGTTGCAGGTGCATTACATAATTCAAAAGGCATTCATCAAAAAGAAAAAAGTTTTATCCAACACTGGTCACATGATTTTATATATATTAACATCTCTAAATAGAGTAGGCCAATAAAATCCAGATTGAAAAATTTTTCGAGCAGTTTTATCATTCCCAAAATGTCCTCTAAATTTAAAATCATGACATTTTTGAATAATATGCTGAATTTCTTTATAAGACACGCATTTTCTTATAACTAAATTAGTGACTTGTCTTATTGATATTAATTTGTTATTCTCATTTATCACTACAGTTACATCTCCTTTCTTCAGAACATAGTGAATTGAACTCACCCAAGCACTATCTGAAATAATATATATTATCCCCGCATCTAATCATTTTATAATTTCTTTCTTTACCACTTCTTTCAGCATAGGATTCAATATCCTTTGAGGATCAATTCTTAGTTTATGTTGATCTTCTAATAAAATTCTATGCATACAAACTGAAGGTCTAATTCCTTTTATATCTGCTAATGTCCATTTGAAAGCTTTCTTATATCTTATCAAAGTTTCTAACAACTTTTGTTCTTGCGCATGAGTTAATTCTGAGGATACTAAGACAGGTTTCTGAGGATACTAATCTGAGGATACTAAGACAGGTAGTGTAGATGAATCTCCTAAGAATGCATACTTCAAATGTGTAGGAAGTGTTTTCAATTCAACTTCAGGGGGTTTCTTAATAGTGAAATTAAATTATGGTCATTTTCTGCAGAATCTAACATTTCAAATTTTTCTTGAACGTAATCCAGTTCTTCCTTACTCACTTTCATAGACTCATCTTAGATTTTAACCTCATCTTGATATTCTAGATATTCCTTTTCAAATTCACTTTTGTATGTCTTTTTGAAATATTCATGGCTTAAATACACATTAATATCCATTTTGAAGCATTTAATCTCTTGTTCTTTTGCAGGTTATCTCATTGATTTTGAAATATTAAATGTAACCTCTTGATCACTAACTCTCAAAGTTAGCTCTCTCTTCTGCACATCTATAAAAGCTCTTCCAGTGGCTAGGAATGTTCCTAAGGTAATAGGAATTTCTTTATCTTCCTTCATATCTAATACAATAAAATCTATAGGAAAGATAAATTTATCAACCATTACTAAAATATCTTCTATAACTCTTTTAGGATAGGTAATCGAACAATCAGCTGACTGAAGGGTTACAGTTGTAGGTGAAATATCTCTTAAACCCAAACTTATGAAAATTGATAACGACATAATATTAATACTCGCTCTTAAATCACATAAAGTATTTCCATAAAATTGTTCACCAATAGCACAAGAATTGTAAAACTTTCAGGATCTTTAAGTTTTTCAGGAAGCTTTTTCTGAATTATAGCGCTACACTCTTCACTGAGTGCAACTGTCTCATTATCGACAAACTTCATTTTCCTATTAAGTATATCCTTCATGAACTTTACATAGTTTGACATTTGTTCCAAAGCTTCAACAAATGGAATGTTTATCATTAATTTTCTCAAAATTTTAAAAAATTTTGAAAAATGATTATCTTTATAATTCTGCTTCAATATTTAAGGAAATGGAAGTGGTGGTCTTTCTACAATGATTTTCATTAGTTTAATAGGACTTTCTAACTGACAATGAAAATCTTCACCAAAATTTTCCTTCACCAAAATCTTCACCAAAATTTTCATTTTCCACCCCATCTTTTCAATTTCAACTTCTCGTTGAACTCTTTCTTCTAATTCTTTTCCACTTCTCAGTTGAATAGCTTTAATTTGCTCCTTGTTATGATCTTTTGGATTTGCTTCAACATTAATAGGCAATATTTCTAGAGGTATATTGCTAAGTGCAGTAGCAATACATCTCAATTGATTTTACATGTTTTTGATTGTAGCACCTTGACTCTGTAATTGACTTCCAATTTGCAATATCAATTCTTCTATTGATAAAATTTTCACCTTACTTTGTAAATTATTAAATCCTGGGCGGTAATAAGGTTTATAAGCTTGAGTCTTCTGATTGTTGGAGCTTCCCACTGGGTTCACAGCATTGTTTCCCATTGTGGATTTGCAATATTCGAGTTATTGTTACTCCAACTAAAGTTTAGATGATTCTTCCATCCTGGATTATAATAATTGGCATACGAATTATTAGAACAATTGTTTATTGCATTTAAAGTCTCATAAGAAGATTAAGATTCTATCATTTGTTCAAATGAGTTTTCCTAAAGCACAGGTATTTTTTGAAAATAATTTATTCCATATTGTTTTATTTTCTTCAATATAATAGTTATTTGAGTAGCTATTATAGATATTGCATCAGAATCATGAATAATAGCTACTCTTTTTGGATTTACCCTTTCTTAGGGCCATTGAAAATTATTATGGCCATCTCTTCAATTAATGAATATGCTTCATCAAATGGTTTTGATATTAATGATCCACCAACAGAAATATTAATTATCGATCTAACGGATCCAACCAATCCATTATAAAAAGTATGAATTACTAACCAATCTGGCAACGCATGGTGTGGACACTTCATAAGGAGATCTTTAAATCTTTCTCAGGCTTGATTCCCCTTCAAACTAACAAAAAGATGTAATATCATTTCTAAGCTAATATCATTTCTAAGCTTCAAGCTTCGCAATTTTTTAAGGTGGGAAATATTTAGATAAAAATTTTTGTGATAAGTCTCCCCATGTTCTGATAGATCCGGATGCTAATGACTTCAACCACATTTTAGCTTTATCTTTCAGTGAAAAAAGAAAAAGTCTAAGTCTGACAGCATCATTCGACACTCAATCATATTTAAATGTAGCACACAATTATAGAAAATAAGCAAGTTGTAAAATTGGATCCTTATTTGGTGTTCCTCCAAACTAAGGTGTTCCTCCAAACTATCCAAACTAATTATTTTATACCATTTGAATAATAATAGGTTTAAGCTCAAATAAATTGGCAGCTACAATAGGGTTTTGCATACTCAAATGAATTTCATCAACTGTAGGATTAACATAATCTTTTAGAGGTCTCTGATGATGTTCATTCACATTTCCTGCATTACTTGAGTTGCAAGCCATTCTTCTTGAATGATTTTTCTCTTTTTGTTATTTTCAAAATTTCTAACTGTTCTTTCTAATTCAGAATTGTAAAGTACCAAGTTTTCAGATCTTATACTACGCACAAACAAATATAAAATAAAACAAGTAATTAAAAATAAGAGATACACTTAAACAAGAAAATGTTCAAACTAAACTACAAATACTTTTTTTCTTTTTTTTATATATTTTAAAATAAAATAACTAATATTTTTCGATACTTCCATGGCAAAAGTGGCAAAAACTTGATGCGGGATTCGAGAAACTTGATATTAAATTAATAATAATGATGCATTGTAACCCAAACAATAATGTAACTTTAATAAAAATAATGTAACTTTAATACCAAACAATAATGTAACTTTAATAAAAATAATTTATCTTTAAACCCTCTTTTAAAGTCTCAATTTCCTTTTACATATAACGCAAGTATATGTATAGTTCACAAAATTCAGGGCTCTAATGGAGTCTTAGATATCGATCTCGTAGGGAAGCAGGAAATATATATAAGCTTGCAATTTATATTCTATTATAAACTAAAAATACAACCAAAGTAAAGTACGATGTTTGAAGTTAAAATACTTAAGTGAAATGCTACTAAATATGAAGATGTACGACTATAATAAGTAAATTAAACTAAATGCTAAACTTTCAAAAGTAAATTGTTGAAATAAAATAAAGGTTTTTGTGGACGAGAAGTTCAAGTATGAGAAAACATCCTTTCCCTTTACAATGAAAATATGGCTTGTGAAGAAATTGAAGTCATTTGAAAATTTTATTTAAAACTATTATGTGTCGAATAGGAGCAATCCTATTCTCTACCCTCTCCCAAGCGCTATAAAGAAAGTTGACTAATCCAGAGTTTGGTCACTAATTCTATGGTTAGGCTGGGAGAATACCGGTTGTCACTCCAGAGCTCTCACTACTCCCTCACCTGAGGGCTAACATGCTCGCATTAGTTTCCAATCAATTGAACCAAATTGGGGATTCTAATCTGTCACCTTAAAATTTTCCAATTCTACATCCAACGAAGTATATTTTCCTATTTATTTGCACCCAATCCCATGGATGAAATTCTCTCCCATGAAATCAAATGAGATTTTCACTTTATTGTAGAAATCATATCCCCTTTTTATAACATATATTTCTCAACACATTTTAACAATTCAATTGGCCAGATCAAAAAGTAAAAGAAGATCGGAGTTCAAATCGTCACAAATTATTGATATTTAAAATCGTAGAAAACATAATCAATTCTTCACAAAACCATTTCTTCAAAGTAGGGAGAAGGATAAATAAGACTACTCAAAATTCATGAGAAAGATACAATAAAACACATATTTCATATACTAAAATAAGTTAAAAATAAAAGAAATGAAAAATACAACTTAACTCACAATCCTTCCCAAGAAAATTCCTAGAAGTTCTCTCTAAGACATTCCCTCTTTACAACCACTCCCAATTCTCTCTTAGAAATGTAATGAAGAAGAAATCTCTCACATTTCATCTCCTCTTACAACCTACAACCAAAATCTCCAAACCCTTGACTTTCTCTCTCTCTGTCACTTGTTTTCTTCAAAAATCTCTAACACACCTCTTCCTCTCATCACACTTTACAAGTCCCTTTTCCTTTTTGGGCTGCTTCCTCTTAAAAGAGATTTAATTTCCCTCCAAAATTTAAAATTTTAAAACTTTGAATTTCAAAATATGTGCCTCCTTGATCCAAGAGTCAAATCCCTTAAAATTGGAACCTTCCATAGTGTCTAAATGCATTGAATCACTCCATGGGGTGCTTAGAACAAGTGTCCCTTTAAAAATTTGCGTAAAATTTGTCTCAAACCGCGTTAATTTAAAAAATTCACGCCTGGTACATCAGGTGCCAATCTAGCACATCATGCGTTAGCTTGGCGCATCATTCGAAAAACCCTAAAATTGGTTGTTTTAGCTCCAAATTTGGCTCCTTTTACCATTTTTTCTCCAAATGCCTAAAAATGATATACCTGCAATAAAAATAAAAAAAACCTTTCTTTCAAGTGGAATATCACCAAAAATAATCATAAAAAGGGTACTTAAAATAATATATTATTTTTGTGTATCACTAGCCTAATCCAAACCCAAATTTAAGACAATTTGACCCAAATTGAACCCCTTCACCAAAATTAACTTAGCCAGACCAAACTGACTAAATTAATATCACCACAACCACCATTTGGACTCCATTGACCAGCCTAAACCCACCTAGACCACCTAGGTGAGTTATGGACTAATGGTCCCTTGTTTTAATGGATATTAGCCATCTTTGGGCTTATTTTGAAAATACTTTGTCATCATCACTTGCCATTGGGAGTAAATCATAATTAAACCTTCTCTGACCTCCCTAAGCCAAGAGGTGACTGAATTCTGGCCAGCCACCACCTCAGCTGCCGGAAACAATCACTCTAAAGGAGCCCAAATGACAAAAAATTGAAATTTTGAACTCCCTGCTTGACTCACTCTAATTGGATGTTTGTGCTTTTCTTCACTCCACCTCAGCAAGCCTTAGCACCATTGTCAAGCCCTGAGCTCCACCAGGCAGCCATGGCTTTAAATTGATTACTTCACGGCCAAAGGCGTGGTCAACAAAATCCTTGGGGAACTCTGCCCTTTTGATTCCAAAGACTCTCCAAGAATTCCTTAACTCAATCCCACCACTTTCCCCCTCTGGTTCCCATTGTAAGAGCTCAATTTTGAGTTCAAAAATTTAGCTCGAACCAGGACATATTTCCACACACTCCACATATTTCCACACACCTCCACAGTCCACCAAACTCCAATTAGCTCTGCCCACACCATCACTAGAGCAAGAGGAGTTGATCCCCCACAAAAGCCCCTGCTTAAACATCCTCTGACATAGCTCTAGACCAACACCTGAAATCGAGCTTTGTCGAAATCATATCTAGACAATTTACTAGGACCTAGGACTACATCTGGAGGTTTGTTGGGCCCAATCGAAGCTACCACAACCATCTGATTGAGGCCTCCCCTCTCAGACAAAGGTATTGAACCTTAACCATACTCCGAGCCTATTTTGATTCTCCATCAATATTTACTATATTTAATAACGTATAAGCTGTATAGATATACTCGTCGAGTACATGAATGTAAAGGAACAAACCCCATGCAATGTGGTTGAGTCTAGACGAAGATCATAAGGTTTTAGTGTGAATGACTCTCGGGTTAGGTCATTTGGGGACGATGACGGAGAGCCGTCCGATCGCGTGTGTATTGGATAGACGGAGGAGATCAAACTGGACGAACCCTCGGAGCGAAAAGGCGGTCCACGTGGCAGCTGAAGTGGATGACGACATGAAACGGCGGATCGCCGCGTGTAAGTTCAAAGCCGTCGTAGGATGATTTGGCACCACACGTTTAAAAAGAAAAATATGGATTTTTTGAAATAATTAAAAACTTGAACTTCAAAAATCCATATCTTTTCCTAGAAAAATCATTAAAATAAAAGAAAAATATCATCTTGCTCATTAATAGAGGAGAATCATGTGGACTAAAAATAAAAATTATTTTCATACTCCCTGATTTTTAATGAATTAAATACTCTCTGGAGTATTTTAATTTATTATGATCAAACGTTGCTCAACATGGCTTGAAATTTTAAGGGTTTGTTCCTCATGACAGAGGTTATGTCCTCTAATTTTTCTAAGGTTAGAGAACATCTTTATGCTTCTAACACTAATTTTCAAGCTAAGATGACTATTTCGGCTTATTTTAATTATATAAATTAAAAGATCACTTGGAAAACTATGAGAATAATTTTAGTAGGTTTCCTATGATCAGAGAAACTTAGGAAAATTATCATGATGGCTTGAATAATTTTGTAAATTTCTATATTTACTTAAGTGTAAATTAAATAATAATAATAAAATTAACAAAATCAATTCCACACTGTGTATGAAAATCTTGTGTACCCAACGTAAAAATTTAAAAATTATTTGATTAAGTTTGAGTACTAAAGTTGATTTTCTAAAAAACCTTGTATTTTTGTATAAAAATAACTATAATAAATGAAATACATTTGAAAAAAAATATGAAAAATAGTTTTCTGAGTTCCTTGTTATCAGGGGTACTTAGGAAAAATAAAAACAATTTTTGAGAAAATATTTGATTTTTTAGCCTTATTTTGAATTCAAAGTAATTAAAAATAAATAAATAATCCCAAAAAATTCAAAAATATTTTCAAATGTGCCTAATCGTCTCCTAATCAGTTTGGACTCTTTAAAATATTTTTTCTAACTTTTCTAAGTTAAAAATAAATTTTAAAACCTTAAAAATATATTTTTCCTTATTTTTCTTCTTTAAAAATATTATAATAAATAAATTAAAAATAGTAAAAATACAAAATTTGATTCTCTGAGTCTTTTGAATTCAGAGAAGTTTAATAAGAATATAAAAAATAGTTTTTATAAATAAAACATTATTTTCCATTTAATTAAATCATTGAAGTTTTTTAATAAGCCCGACGACAAAGGGTCCAGTGCCTAGGCGCGAGTACCACTTTGCTCTTCAATGCTCCAAACCTCCTCCTGGTTTCCACACTTTAATTTTCTATTATACCTGCAAGATAAACAAAAGTACATTTCTTAAAGTGCAATTTTATTAATAAAAATGTGTAAAAACTTTAAGAAATACTAGCAAACTTATCAACACATCAGTTGCCTCAGTGGCTAAACAATGGAGTGAGTTGTCTTCCCTCGAGAGAGCATCACCTTGAGTGGACTTTGAAGCTGGAAAGTGAAGTTATGAGAAATTTGATGATTGAATTGTCACAAGTGTCTTTGAAGGTTCTCTAACTTGAGATAGTGGAAGGAATGGATGTTGACAAAGGGCACATGCAGGGTCCAATGCTTTCCCTTTTTTCTTCTTTCTCACCTAAAGTGGTGCTGAGTTGGATGATTCACCAACCCCTTCTACATGAGGCATTTTATCAGTCGGTTGTCTATTATTTGCGTCGATTCGGTCGACCTCTTTTCACTGATTGTTTTTTTTTTCTATCCTTTCCTTTTCTTTAATGAATGTGATCCTTCGCCCACCTTTTTCTTATGAAGTATCGGTCCCATTTCTTTTTTCTTTCATCCCCTGCATGCTAGAAATGAGAAGCCCAAAAGCCATCATTAAGACTTCTTCATTTATTGATTTTTTGGCACCCGACATGTTCATTTTCCTAGACAATCGACTCACATGAAAAGGATATAGAAGATGGGATTTATAGAAAAAAAAGAAAGGGGACACGAAAATCAATGGGATATAAATTGATATGCTATTTGTTACTCGTTATATGAATGAATATGATATTTAAATATCTTATTCTTTTGACAGTTATCACTCTCAAAAGAAGTAAGAAAATCGAGAAACTAATTATGTATAGCAGAAATAAGTCTACACGAAGAAAAAAGTTTGAGTTAAAGAACAAAGATTATTCATGCTAACAATCGGGCGGTCTCAAGGAATGACAGAATGAGGAGAACAAACGACTCGACGAGCATCACACGACTATATCAAGCACCAACTATCTGATAACTATTATCGTGAAGAATAGTGGTCGCTTGAAATAAGGCATTTTAACAAAGATACATAATCTGAGGGTAGGTTGCTTATTGAATCACGATGATTTAAGCTCTACCCACCCTATCCTAAGACGATGTGTCTTCATATTTAAACTTCGCTGAATGAGGCGACCGAAAAGCATTAAAGCCGGCCGAATGTAATTCACACACCCAAGTTAAACGGTTTCAAATCCGAATAAAAACTTAAGGGAGCTACAGAAATATAGCGGAGCTCACATCAATTATGAGGTCGGAATAAATAATATTAAGTTATAAATATGTAAATGTAATTGTTCATTAACTAAAGTACTGTTCCTATCTTTAATAAGAAACCACCATATAACTTATAAATCTTACTTATGAATTATAAATAGGAGGATAATTTTCATGCGGCCTAACATCACAATAGTGAAACCAAAACCAAAATAAACTAACCGTAAGTTTATTTCAAAATAAAAACCATTTATGAACAAAATATGAAAGATGGAGAGATAGATGTCCAAGCAATGCTGGAGGGTACCGGATGGCGGCAACCACGATGGAACGACGTGCACACAAGGAAATGCGAAACAAACTCCGTGGCGGGGGGACCTTAAGCGCGTCAGCTGTTGGTTTAATATAACTTTTGAATGACAATATTTTCTCGTCTCTGATCCGTTTTCATTTTCTCATCGAGATTTCAATTTCTATTCTATCTGTAAGAGATTTTTATAAATTATAAAAGAAAAATTAGCAGACATGCTCCCAAAAATAACGCTACTTATATTTCCAGTAACTACATAAAATTTAAATGACTTTATGCTTAACAGAATATATTTAATAATAATAATATTATTATTAGAATTATTTTTATTAAATAATTTAATTAATTATCTTTTGTTAGTCTTCGTGTAGCTCTTGAAGAAGAGAAAAATTTGTGTATCTAAGACATACGCAGCGCTGTGTACGTCAAGGAGGTTATTCAAAGGGTAATGGGGGGTTATATCCGCGTTATACCTCATGTAACTTCCCTGTAACCTACCGGTACCTCATAGTAAGTTTCGCGTTTCTATTCTCAAATATTTGTAGGTTACAGGTAGAATACATGTAGGTTACAGGGAGGTTATAGGGGGTATAACGCGGATATAACACCCAAATACCCTCTGAATAACCTCCCTTACGTACCCAGCGCTGAGTGCATCTTACGTACGCCATTTTTTCTCCTTGAAAAAAGCCTAGTATTCATTCTCGTGACAAGACAAAATCAATCCCAAAATTCTTAGACTGCAAATTGAGCAATGCAATTCTCCCAACCATAATCGTTAATCACAACACCCAGCCACACCTAACAAAAGTCATGAGTAAATAAAGCTAAGTTATTCCAATATTATATCCTTCGAGTATAGTTTTTTTGTGGTGACAAAATCATGTGGCGTGAGAAGTATGACTTACCAGATTTGTTGACTAAAGTATCCTACCTCAACCAGCTCGTCATGCTTTGAGGATGACTTAAAAATAACTAATTAATTTTCTTTAATTATAATTGTGTCACACTAGATCAATTTTAAAAAAAATAACTTATATATGAATCAGATTGTGATATGTTATTTGATTGGTTATATGGCTGATAGATTTGATAAAAATTATGTCTCTTTAACAAAAATTGCAATGCTGAATATATGCGGGATACAACATTGGATTTTTAGACTCTTTATTGCATAATGAAATAATTTCGAAGTTTTTAATTTACATTAATTGTATTTATACTTTAATTTATCTTATTGTAATAAGGTATAAATTATTAAAATAAACTAAAAGAGAAAAATTGTTGAAAAAAGTACACAAGATTTTATTTAGGCTTTTAATTGAGCCCATAATCTAAAATAGTCTATAAAAAATCATAGAGACAGTTTATTAAAAATGTTTAGAGGATTCTAAAGATATATTTTAAAGGAGTGATTTAGAGAATTCTAGAATATGTAATTAATGACTTGTAATGGAAAAAATGAGAATATTTTAGAGAGTGAATAATAACTATTGGATTAAAATGTGTTGGCAAAATACTGATCGGGTTGTCACTAGTTTAAGGGTCTGTTTGAGGCAACTGCAGCTTATCAATAAGCTGCACAGCTTAGCTGCCCCAAGAAGCTGCTACGGATCACCTGACTGACAGTTTGTTTTCTGCGGTTTGAAAGCAACTGTGCGACAGCTGTTTCTGGACAAATGAACATTCTGCTCATGTTTAGTAATGTTGTTTGTAACATAATTGTCCTAGCCATATATTTGATACTTCAAAAGCAAAATTCTCTTATGAACTGTACAAAAATTATGATAAACACCTCACGTAATAATGAGTTTAAATCACGCAAAAAAAAAAGGAAAAAAAAACTATTAAAGATACAGTTAGTAATATGATAATATTGACTTAATAATGCAGACAAAACATGTCACGAGCTTCGCTGTCCTCTGGACATGTTATCCAGTCCAGATCACTATCGGCAGTGGAATCTACCGGACTGTCTGCCTAGCAGAAGAACTCACACTTCTCCGGACCGTCTGCACACCGCAGGCACCTGTAGAATTTTCTCCCGTAGCTATGCGCCTGACATTACACAAACAGGGAAGTCTGAAGTCCGCAGTAGCAGAGCAATCGTCGGGAGGTCCCTAAAATCTTGGAGCTCATGTTTCCTGAATGCTACGATAGATAATCCATTAGACATAAAACAAGTTGAAATTGCTAAAAGAAGTAATAAATTATAGTTTTAAGCAGGTGTGAGGTCTTAGAGAACTAAGTTTACCAACCAACGAATCTTTCACTACAAGAAGACAATTGACCTTGTTAAAAGGGTTCTTGGTTGTGTTTAACCCATGTAAAATCAAGCTCGTGTGTGTCACATATGCATATCACATTAAAAGATCATCCAAAGAATCCTAACAAACCATATCGCTAAATATATGATAGAAATTTGATTTCTTTCATTAGGATTTTACATGTGGCACCAACCATCAGCAACTAACAGGGCATCCAAAAGAATCCACAAGGTCAAAAGTCTCATCATGGACCTCCTAAAACATTCAAAAGAAAAAAAAATGCAAATGAGAAAAAAACTACAAATAGCGTAAAAAATCCAAACAATGAATATCAAATGTACTACGAATAGAAATAAAAGGGAACTGTAAAAATAATCAACTAAAAATTGATAAACGAAGTAAGTAGTTAAAGTTTTGTGCACGCAAGTGGTCTTAGAAAACTCAATACACCACCAAACCATTTTGTCACTTTGAATATGTCACTACAAGGAGACAGCCGACCTTATAGAAAATGGGTTTTTGGTTGCCTTTAACCCTTGTAATATAAAGTTTGTGTTTGTCACATATGCATATCACCAAAAAAGGCTTTTCAGATGAACTTCAAAAATTGTATCACAACGAAAGGAAGATAGAAACTTGGTCGCCTTCCTTAATATTTCACATGTGATACCAACTAATAGCGACCAACAGACCATCCAAAAAATCCATAAGGTCAAATGTCTCATCATCGACCCCTAAAACACACCAAAACAAATAAAAATGTAATGCAAAAGGCTCAAATAATCATTATCAAATATATAAGGAAATAAAAATAAACTGAAACTTAACAAAATACAAATAGTACTGCATAGTACTGAATAAATTTTGAATAATAAAATAATAAATAGTCTAATCACCCCCCTACAATCACATCAGTAATTTGTTCCCTCAACTCTGCCAACTCCATTACACCCTCCCCATCTGTAGTACAGGTGGTGGAAGAAGCAATCTCATGCTATAGCAAAGAATGCCGAAAATGGTACTCAAATGCTTTGGCAGGTACATGCTCTTGATTCTCATCCACCTGACCAAAGTCAATTACGAGAAGGATGATGTTGAATATAATTGTGGAGCGTTATCATAGAAATCACAATCTGACTCTGTTTGAGAAATGAGTAAGATGTCATATTACGCAGTATAGCCCATTTCATCTTCCAAAGGTCGAAAGACATCTCAATGACACTGTAATGAGGAATGTCTTTTATTAAACATTTCTGTTCTGCCTCGTGTTACATTTCTTATTCGCCCAAAATCTAGTATGTCATATCTCGTATCAGGATTGGGCTTGAGAAACCCTCACTGCAAAAAATATCCAACATCAATCAAATAATATTTACCTGATATTAATTATATAATTAATATTGAGTTAAAAGTTAAATATGAGATTATTTATGTATCAAGCATACCAACAGAAGGAAGTGGGAAGTTGTAAATGGCATTCTGCGTCACAGCTTTGAAAATTCTACTGTCATGTGCACTGCCCTCCCAATCGATTATAACAAGAGTGAAACACATGTGGAAGTCAAAAACAACCATTACATTCTGCATCGGCTCCCACAATGGCCGATGAATGCGATCTTCTGCTTATTTGGAACATGTGTGTCAACGTGTGTTCTATCAATTGCTCAAATCCAATCTAGGTAAAATAACATTTAGTTCGTAATAAATGTATTTTTATAAAATTTGATTGTAATGAATTTTAGAAATTACCTTAAAGAATACCATGTACTGTACATCGCGTGAAATCTCTGTAGGGATCTGTTTGAACTTAAGATCAATAGGTTTTATGACTTGTGAAGAAAAGCACACAAGTATGCAAAGGGTTATCGCCAACACCTTTGACGAAATCATCCTAGAAGAGCAATGAAGTCAACGAGATTTGTATAGTACCTCCAACAGATAAATGAATGTTGTCTGTCTCATGTAGAATATATTGCTAAATCTCTTTGGGTGGCCAGTAAGCAACTCTCCAGCCCATTTGTTCCCAACATATAACTATATCATGCAAGGAGACCAGTCAATGTACAAGTTATAATATTCGTAGATCAGGCGCACGACAGCTGCAATTCTTATTTTGCTTCTTCTTTCAATTGGATCCATATATATCAGTATCGTGTTGTATAATACAGAAGCATCCATGAATTTGCTACCACCACAGAAGGTTACAAACATAATGAAAAAAAATTCAAATGTACTAAATAAGCAAAGTTCCAAGTAGTTGAAATATCCAAATCATAAGGAAAAAAATACAAAAATAATAATTTCCCAAGTGACTGTAAATAAAAAAAATCACTAAAATGTTTTCGTGGTCATAAAAATGTCTTAGGTATGCGACCCTTTTGTTTTAAGGACTTTAGAGAAAAAAATCTCTACGGGTCAAAACTTCAAGCAACTTTACCACAAATAAGTATAGCGGCATATCATTAAATTTTTTGTTTTGCATTCAAAATTTGCATGACCTACTTGATAGATTTTATTTGAGACGTTCACGGATCAGTGCTGGAATAAGTTGCTAGTTATGATATCTGGCTTATAAGCTAAGTAGCCCCAACATTCTTTTTATTCTCATTTCACAAACGCTTAGAATGACATGTGGACTCGACTTCATGGAGGTTTGGGCTAGGGATATTGGCTTAATCTCTTGATAAGTTAGCTCTTAATTTATCAAGGGTGACACCAAACCTTATCTCACTAGGCACACATGCATAATTACTGGTAGCAACGACACCCCCAAACATCTGATCCAACTTCTCCTCTAACTCAAGCTCAACTCCACAAATTTTATATTTCTTCGCTTCGAGCACCACCTAAAAATGTATAATATGCACTTCAATAAAAAAAAATGAAGTTGACCAAATTTAGGGGACATGTAAGAAATGCTTGACCCGACCCGCAATTACGCAATTATTTAAGTCCTGAAAAACGGTCAAAAGCTTAACCTAATTTATATTAAGAAGCTATTGTGCAACATTAAATATTATGTAAATTTGATAGGACGGTTCAAACACTAGGGGTACTACGTAAGTATATGTTTTGTTTCAAGTAATATAGGGCTCTAATGGAGTCATAAGTATTGATCCCACAGCAAGACAAAACACTTATAGGTTGATGTTAGTAAAATCTTCATTAAACTGCAATTAACTTATTTAGGAAATGTTGAAAACTTTTTTTCTTAACTAATCCTATAGAAATTAAAAAGAATGCTAATTATGTTAAGCAAATGCAAAATACAAATGCAAGACAATCTAAATTGGCTAAAATGTAAAGTTACCACTAAGAAATTCTAAACTAACGATGTATAAAAGAGTTCAAATTGTATTAAACATCCTTCCCCTTGCAATGCATTTATAATTAGTGTAGAAATCTAAAAATTTTAAATATAATTAATTTATTGTGACAAATAAGAGCATATCTAATATTTACCCTCTCTCGAGTTTATAAACATTAGTTAATCAGAGTTAAGTCCCTAAACTCATGGTTAGGATGTGAAGATACAAGCTATCACTCTAGAGTTCCTATGTACCCTTCACCAGAAGGCTAACATCTTGCTTTAGGTTCAAAACATCTGAATCAAATTAGAAATTTTAGCCTGTCACTCTAGAATCTCCAATTTATGCCTATCAAAACTTCTTTCCCAAGTTATTTGCACTTAGCCCTATGGACTACATTCTCATCCATGAAACTAAATTTGATTCTTACTATCATGTGGAAAGCATAGCCCTTTCGAGCCATTATGTTTTACAACAGATTTTAACAATCAAGTGGCCAAATCGATAAGCGATAAGTAAATTAAGCATAAAAGCATAAAGTTTAAATCATCATAATTTATGGAATTAAAAGTACTTCTATTAAACTTTATTCCTACACATAATTATTCATCATTGCAGGAAGAAAGACAAAGGAAACTACTCATATCTCTTATGGAAGACACAACAACACATGGATTTATAGATAAATATAAGTTTACAAAACAAGTTTAAGTAAAATAAACAAAGTAAACAACTTATCTCAAAGTCCTTCCCAAGCAATCCTTCTAGTTTCTTTGAATCACTCATTCTCCTTACGATTCCACTCCAATCTCACTTAATGCTGTACTGAAGAAGATATCTCTCACTTATCTTCTACTCTAATTCTAATCAAGCCACCAAGGAAATACTTCAAGCTTTCAATAACTTTCAAGCCCTTCTCTCTCTCCCAAAAGTTCGTCCTCCAAAAGACTCTCTCTTAGACTTTCTAGGAGTCTCTTTAAATAGAGCTCTCAAAATCAGTAAGAGTGATTTCAAGCACCCATTCAAAATTTTTCCACATTCATTGAACATTCTAAAAAATCATTTATGGCGCCTAGGCGCTAGTCACTCTATTGTCCGACACCTAGGCGTCAGGTCAACTTTGTCTTTTTTGCTTCCTTTGACTCCAAAATGCTCTATTTTCATTCCAATTGCTCCACTTGCTCCATTTAGTGTACCTACAACCAAAAACATCAAAAATAACTTTCATTAAAGTGAAATATCATTAAAAACAGGCATTAAATATACAAATAAAAGTAACATATTTTATGTATGTCAAAATCCCCTGAACTTAATTATTACTTGTCCTCAAGTAGCTAATTTCTTTTAAATAATTAAATATGTTAACATATGGTAGTGGGTTTCATTAAAGCCCCCATAGTTTTGCTCTATAAATGTGGTAGCTATGACTTTAGAAAAATTCTAGTAATTCAGGCTAGAAACATGGCATAAGAATATTTTGTAATCAGGTCCAAGAATTCTTATTTTCTATTCATTTCAAAAATTAATTGTGGTTTTTAGTCCATAGGAATCTCAGAAAAATAACATATATAATTTAAGAGAGCTCTAATATTAAAGATAAACTAAAACTTTTAGGAAATAAAATCTCAAAACTATAATAAAGCCTCTTTCTTTAAGATGATTCAACTGAAGCCAATTTTTAATTAGGCATCCCCACAAGCTTCTGCTCATTTTCACATACACTTTTTCTTTTTTTTTTCTCTTTTCTTTTTCTTTTCCTTTTCTTTTCATTTTACTTTCAGGATTATTTTCAATCCATTTTTTTTTTCACTGAGGATTACTATATATGGATTAGTTTTTAATGATTTTGAACTTCACTATCCTACTCCTAAATTTAAAAACTCTTCACATTTCCTTTCCTTGATAATTTGTATTAGTTTTCAAAAATAATTTTTTGTAGAGTCTCAATTCTTTAAAATATATATTTAAGATTCTCAATATTTCAAAAAGATAATTTCTTTTCTACTTTAAATAATAAAATCATATCACTATTCTCTTTTATTTAATATCTTAATTCTTACAACTGACTTTTATCATAAAAAAATTTACTTAAGTCTACCACAATTATAGAATAAAAAAAAATACAGTTCTCTAAAAAAAATAACACCACATACCCATATTTTTGAAAAAAGATATTTTCTTTCAATATAGTTTCTTAAGGACAAATAAAATTTGGTTTTAAATTTTTTTTTCCCCCCCCCCCCCCAAATATAATTTTTTTTAATAGGTTAAAACTTTTAGTACAGGATATATAGAATCAGGAAGAAAATTTTTAAAAATGATTTTCTAAGAGGGTTTAACATGAAAGTATGCAGGTATTGAAGATTGGTAAACAACAACAAGAGAGCTTAATTAACATGTATATAATAAAAATAAATTGTTGAGTACCATAGCTCTCTAAACATAACAAACATATACAACCATGATATAGTAGTGAAACAAACAGTATTGCAGCAACAACAAACAACAAGGTAATATAAGAAAAAAGTAGTGGTATATTCAAATCAAAACAAATCCAAAACAGCAATTACTACACCTAAGAGTTTGTGACATCTAACAACTCTAATATATACATCCAAATAAATACAACAAACATCACACAAAACATAGATGTTATTCCTCACCATCATCTCCATCTGTCTCATCATCACTCTCCTCATCCTCATTCATATGGCTTTGTGGTTCATAATTTGGAAATGGAGGATTAGATGGAAACTAAACATCATGATCTCCTTGAAGAAAATTCACCAGAGAGGTATTGAAACTCATATCATAATCATGTTTGAGTTTCAAATATCCATGATTGTGATTAAATTTATCATCAAAACTAGTCACTTTACCTTTTAGATATGCAATATCATGTATTAGTGTCTGATAATCACTAAGAAGATCATCCAAAGTGGCTGAAGAGTGGGCAGCAGTACCTGATGTTGATGGTATTGAAGTGGAGGTAGAAGAAATATCTGAACTTCCACCGCTAAATCTCAATCCAGCATGTAGTTCATATACATGCACTTTAGTCCTGCTAATGGATTTAAGAGACTCTAATAGTTCTTCTTAATTCTCATATCCTACTCTTGATTGCTTTCATAAAGTAAAAATCATGGTAAGGTAACCCAAACCTCTAGTGGTTCCACCTCTAAAAGAAAGAAGGATATTCTAATAAAATAGAGATCTAATATCCATAGTTCTCATTTGTTGAATGCAAAAATTCAAGGATGCTCGCTCCTTAGTAACCTCACCAGAACGATTGGAAGGATGAAGTCATGCAGAAATGAAATAGTGTCATGCCTTGGAGGGTGAATTCAACATTGAGGCAGGGAAGTTTACCTTATGGTCATCTTTAACTTTCCAAACTCCCCTTCTATCAGTCAAAAATGAAATCACCTCATCCAGCTGTGACTCAGTAAGGCTCAAATGAAGAGTAATCAAAGTTTAGAATATTTGGAAACTAGTAAAGAGCATTGATGCACTCAGGTGTAAACTCCACACTTCTTCCTCAAACATATACCTAGTCATCAGAGGCTTCTCAGAGGTTGGCGTAAAATTCTCGAAAAACAAAGATAACTGCTATAGCTGTGAAGTAGCAGAAGCTTTCTCAATGTTAGGTTACAATCAAACTTTCAACAACTTTTTTGAAAATGTAGAAACCTCTCTTTTGTATCAACTTTTGGAAGTCAAAAGATCATTGTATCTATACTAAGCTTTCATATTGATGAATTTATTAAAATAAAAGACAAATTTTCCTTTCCCCCTTTTCCTCTTAGGAGCCATAATCTATAAAAATTCAAAAAAAATCCACATAAATTCTAAATAATATTCTTAAGCTCCCAACAACAGTTTTCTAAGGTAAGAATTCTTCCACCATAGATTCTTCACTAATTTCTTCCATAAATCCAAAATATTGGCACTTGAGCAATGTGAGATGAATTCTTGGTGAAAATCAAAAATATTTCATTAAAGTGAAGCTCTTACCTTAAGGAGATCAAATCTAAAGTTTCCAAGCCAAGAAATCACCTTAAAACCAAGATTGGAGAAGCTCTGGGAAAGCCCCAAGCTTAAAGTCGTGAAAACAAGGATGAAGAAGATGATAGTCTAGGAGAAAATCAGATTCTTAAGCCTGAACCGTTGGTTTGGCTGAACCACCGCTTAGGCGCCAAGTTCTGGCACCTAAGCACCATGTTCTCAGGTTGCTAGCGCCTAGGAGGCAAGTTTCGGTGCCTAGCCGTCAGTGCCTAATTTTTTATTTTTTTCACTTTTATAATTTTTTTAACAGTAAGCACAACAAGCACAACACACCAAGGCACTACGAAACCTATAAGTTAAATTCAACATTTTTAAACTTCTTCTAACATCTAATTTTTGCAAACACCAACAATCACTTATTTACAAATATAAGTCCAATTATCATACAAACACACATGATAAATTGCTCACAACTTTTATAACATGACTTCTAAGTTCACAAACAAACTATTAAGCACACATCAAAGCTAATACTATACGGAACCAAAATTCTATAAGCACACATCAAAGATACTACTAAAAATCCACAACATATTAACATCTACCTCACTATCCACTTCTCTAATATCACCAAGTGATACGTGTACAAACAAGTTGTGAAAGGGATAGTTCTGAAATTCCTCGGAATCTTTCTTGATCCAACAATTATTCTCATACCTTTGGACATGTGCATCCTAAAATACAACAGCATGATCTGACTATTGTTTCACTTGTCAATCCAGATGATCAAACTGATCGGTGATGTTACTGATCCTGTTGTCAATCACTAACATCTCCTTTTTTATATTCTTGATTTCTTCCAAGATATAAGCCAAATTATGTACATGTTAAGGTCATGATGATGTGGAAGGGTGAGAAGACTGATTCATATAAGAACTTCCTCCAAGTGCCACAAAAAGATTGATGTTGTCACACATCATTATAGACTGATCAATGGGCTTCCAGGGAAGAAGTACCTTTTCCAAACTTTCATAAGGGACTTGGGCTTGACAACAAATTAAGAAAATAACATCAGGGTTTCCAAGCCCAGCCATAGATCTATTTAGTGCAACTTTATGGATAGATCTATAAATAAGTGTTCCCACATCAATAAGTCTTCCAGTTAGTCTTCCAGTCTGAATACAGTAATTGAGGATTGCACTTTCTTTCATCATTTCCTTTATGTTTGTGGTAGGAAGCAATATGACATAAATGAAAAAATGCTAAAGCTTAGATGATGAATTTAACCTTGCAGTAGGAAAACTAACCATGTATTCACTGATCGAATTCCAAAGTTCTTTATTGTCTATCATGAATCTAAGGATCGCATTCTGATTGTCTCTAGTCAGAGTAAAGTTAATAAATTTGCAAATTGGTATGTCATCCACTAAGAACTGTTCGTTGATCCTTGAAGGAGTAAAATGTACTAACTTACCTCAAACATAGATCAACCCATGACTTTATCCATAAATATTTGAATAGAATTCCTTCACAATAAACAGTGGCGGTAGTGGTGTAATAAAACCACTTCCCATCACCTCTGTGCTATAATTGCCTCTACCTAACCTCCAGGCATGATAAATCCTCTCTCTCTAATAAATTCCATTTTTACTAGTGTTCTATCATTAAGTCACTAG
Organism: Phalaenopsis equestris; assembly: GCF_001263595.1. Classification (NCBI taxonomy): domain Eukaryota; kingdom Viridiplantae; phylum Streptophyta; class Magnoliopsida; order Asparagales; family Orchidaceae; genus Phalaenopsis; species Phalaenopsis equestris. Next base: position 4,353 of record NW_018253697.1, on the reverse strand, counting down.
GCATCATTGATCATGAACTTCTTTCAATCAAAATCTCCATGAGTTGAACTCCCCAAAGCATTTAAATCAATGAATCAAGAAATGTGATGAAATCTATGAGGTCATATTTACCAATTATAAAATGTTTAAATTATTAACCAATCAGGCAAAAAATGATGTAGAAACTTTCTAAAATGTTCATTAAAGTGCTCTCATGCCTCTTATATTCATTCCCCTTCAAACTGACAAAAAGATGTAATATCATTTCTAAGCTTAGCAATCTTTGATAGTTGAAAATACTTTGCCAAGAATTTATGTGCCAGATCACTCCACGTTCTAATAGATCCAGGTCCTAATGAGTTCAACCATACTTTAGCTTTATCCCTTAAGGAAAACGGAAAAAGCCTAATCTAACAGCAGCATTAGAGACACCATTATACTTAAATATGACACAAAGTTCTAAGAAAATTGTAAGATGTAATTTAGGATCTTTCGATGGAGTTCCCCAAAACTGGTTATTGTGTTCCATCTGATTGATAGCAAGTTTTAACTCAAATGTGTTAGCTTCTATAACACAAGTTTGTATATTTTGAGAAATTTCATGTACCATAGGGTTAACATAATCTCTTAATAGTTTTTATAAATTTTCGTCAATTTGATTTTGTAAATTGTTATGTAAAGTATTTGTCATTTCTTGAAAATTGTGAAGTTCATTTTGTTTTCTAATTTTTCTGATTTTCTAATTGTTTGTTCTAACTCAGAAATGTAAGGCACTAATCCTTCAGATCCCATAATATGCATGCATGCACTAATAAAGATAAATAATAAAAACAAGCAAAGCACACAAATTTATATATATCATGGAGGTGGCGGCTGGACCTAGCAGTGCTTTGTTAGGGTTTCGACTGTAATGGAGCTTCCTGGTGTTGCTGTGAAGCTTGCTATAGGAGTTGGCTTTCTCTTGAAGGGGTTGCTTTGGTTTGGTTTGAACCTTCAACACTGTTCCCTGTGGCCTTGTTGGGGGAAGCTGAGGTTTTTTAGTGAAGCAATTACTGTTTCATTGGTGAGCTGAAGCTGCTAGCCCCTTACCTCCTCTTAGCTGGTGTTTGTGTTTGGCCTAGGGTCTATCTCTGTTGTATCATTTTATTCTTTCTGTGGTTGGGCTAGGAACTTGCCATCTTCCTAGTTTCCCTGCTTATTTCCCTTTCTCTACATTGGGGGTGCTGGTCTGGTGAACATGACCACCCCTATTGATATGGAAACTAATTTGCAATGGACTAAAGCCACCTATGCTGGGGTGGTAGGAATTCCTCCCTCCCATTTGTTGGATCCTGATTTACTAGTCTTCCCTCAGGAATTTCATAACACTGCTGCTGGGAGAGGTTCTGCCTCTTGCATTCATCCAGTGGGATCTAAAGATGGGGAACCAGCTGTTATTTTCTCTGAAAAAGAGATTGCTGATTTAAACTTGGAGGTTCAATTTACTCTAATTGGTTAATTCAGCTTGGGCCACCCAAAGATGGAACTTGTAAGGAAATATTTTGACTCCTTGAAAATTTCAGAGTGGAAACTAGGTCTGTTGGATGGCAGGCATCTCCTAATCCAGTTGACTAAGGAAGAGGGCACAGTGCCTACATGGTTTAAGCTACCTAAACTGCCTTTGCATCTATGTAAATTGAATGCATTGTTCAATATTGGGTGCACCTTGGGCACACCTTTGAAGGTTGATGTTGCTACTTTTAATAAGGCCAGACCAGCCAGTGCAAGAATTTTAGTGGAAAGGGATGTTACTCTTCCTGATGTCAAGAGAATTTGGATTGGGGACACTCAGAGGGGGTTTTGGCAAGAAATAATCATGGAGCAAAGACCACATTATTGCCAACAATGTAAAACGTTTGGACATACTAGGGAGAGATGTTATAGGGTGAAACCCCCCAATTGAAGGGTTTACCAACAACCTCAGCATTGGCAAGAAATAATCATGGAGCAAAGACCACATTATTGCCAACAATGTAAAACGTTTGGACACACTAGGGAGAGATGCTATAGGGTGAAACTCCCCAATTCAGGGACAGATGAGTCTCTCATCCAAAAGGATCTCTATACTGATTGATTGCAAGGAGAATAGGAAAAGTTTCAACTCTTATCACAATAGAGCTAAGATGGATATCATCTATTTGATCTATGCTGATGACATTCTGATGCTTACTAGGGCTTCTAAGTTTGCTACCAAGTCCATTATGGAGTGCCTTCAACACTTCCAACAGGTGTCTGGTCTAAAGGTAAACAAGGACAAATGTGAGATCTGATCAGCAAAGGAGCCTCTCTACCAACCAAGCAATGGATGCACTCTTACACTGGTTTCTCTAGCTTGAGCCTACCTTTCAATATCTTACCAGAGGAAGAACAAAGCTGATCCAATTTTTTGAGGTTACTGATAAGATAACCTCCACTCTTCAGGGGTGGTCTTCAGGGGTGGTCTAGTGGTCTAACTCCTATTTGTCCAATGGTGGTAGGATCACCCTCTTTAAGAGCGTTCTTACCTCTATCCCTCCGTAGTTCTCCAAGTGGATACAATGAAAAGAAGTACCTCTTTGATGCTGGAAAGAACCTTCAACAGGTTTCTGTGGCCTGGGAACAGGAAACAAGTGGCTTGGGCAAGCTGACAAAAAGTGGCTAAACCATGGGAGGCTGGTGGTTTGGGATTTAAAGGTTTGCACCAGATGTAACACATTAGTCTGTGTAAGCTTTGGATTAAATTCAGACAAAATGAAAGCTTATGATCCCATTTCAAGCAGGTCAAATACTGCAAATTCGTTCACCTTGGGGAGGTCACTAGGAAAGTGGGTGACTACAGAATTTGGGTTCAGATGCTTAAGGCCAGAGAAGACATTGAAAAGCTGCTAAGATGGGAGCTGCTTCAAGGGAAAATTAATTTTTGGAAAGACAACTGGTGTCCTACTGAATATTTGGAACCTTTGTAGGATGAAAAGGAGGGGGATTTACTGGTCAAGGACTACTGGGTTGGCAATGTTTGGTCTTAGGACTTTTTGAGGAGTTTACTGAAGGAGAAGTCTGTCAGCTACATTTCTGCTATCCAATTTGACAGAAATAACAATGATCAACTTAACTTGATGAACAGAACCAAAGCTAGTATCTCAAAAGATATCCAAAACTATCTGTACAGCTGGGACACCTGCCAGTTGAATGTTTCCTCTTGCCAAAAACACCTTACCCCTTCCATGTTTTTCTTGCTTTGGATAGTTCTTAATAATCTACTTCCTACTGATGATATCCTGAAACTAAAAAGCCTGAAAGGGCCTTCTAGATGCCATCTATGCAAGCATGATCAGGATTCAAGGGATCAGTTATTCTTCAGGTGCAAATTTGCTAAGGATGTTTGGAATAGATTGACATCCCAAATGAATATCAACCTGATAAACATTTGTTGGGATAACATTATAGATTGTATTAAAGATTGGAAAGAGATTAATCTCATGCCAATCCCCTTCATTGTTGTTTGGTTCATCTGGATGGCTAGGAACATGGCCAAACATGAGGAGAGGGAGGCGAGTGCTACAAGGGCGATGACTAACTGCTGGTCTTACCTAAATAGGCTGATAAATTGGAGGAAGTTCCCCAAGATCCTGCAGACCATAACTTACATGGGTGCTAATAATATTAAGATCATCAAGGTTAGATGGGAGAGACCTCCTTACCCTTTCATTAAAATCAATACTGATGGAAGCTACACAAATAAGAGAGCAAGTATTGGGGGGATTTTTAGAGATCACACAGGGCATACTTTGCTTTTATATAAGGCCCCTTATATTGCTGAAGATGCCTTGGACACTGAAGCTACTGCTCTATATTGGGCATTAAAATTTACTAAGGAGAATAAGTGGCAGTGAATTGTTGCTGATGTGGACTCCTCCCTGCTGGTGGAGCTACTAAATTTTAAGATGTCTTCCCCTTGGAATATTAATCAATGGATTCACAGAATTAAAAATCTCAGCATTGAAAGTAAGATTCATTTCTCATTTGTGTATAGGGAAACTAACAGACCTGCAAATTTTTTGGCTATGGAGGGAACAAATGCTGAACACCCTGAGGTCTCCACAATCCTATCCCCCCCCTCTCCACTTACTAACTCAAGAGAACAAACTCCAAATTCCTTACCTAAGAGTGCAAAAATGAATGCTGGGACATTGTTTGAGGCCATGATTAGTCCTGGTCTGCCATAGAGGCTGTGCTACTTGTTTGTTACTTGGTGTTCGGCTAGTTTGATTTGTTTGGGGGTTGACTTGTATTTTTTTATTTCTTCAGGCTGTGCTGTTGGAAATATATATACATAGGTGTATGTATATATATTCT
>NW_018253696.1:31771-41513 GCF_001263595.1 Phalaenopsis equestris | reverse complement strand
ACAGTAGGATAGTTTGGGAAGTCACTGAGGGTTCTTAGGATCTGTGACATCCCCTATCTTTTCTTTCTTTTGGACTCCTGAAATAACTGTTCATGTTTGAGCCACTCCCATTTGCCCTTCTACGTCCTACCTTGAAAACCTGAACCTTGAATTCTTGAAGACTAGAACCATTGATCATTATCGAGAGTTTTCTCAAATGACTCCCGTCATTTGAGATGTAATTAACTATAGGGGTAAACTCTATTTAATCTTTGTATTAAATAGGGGAATTTGTTGGTCATATATAAAAGGTTCGCAGACCAAATGGATGTCACAAATCTCTTAGTTTGCAGGATTGGGCCTATTATCGGGGTCTACACTTTTCTCTTGGAGTGTGTAGTATTCAGGGTGTCAGGCACGATTATGCAAATTATTGGACTAATAAGATCCATTCGCTCTCATTTCCTAAAAAAATTAAAACACTACTTTCATAATCTAAACTATATACTTTATATTTAAATTAAATTTTCAAATAAAAAAGTTGACCGACAGTGGCAGGTTTAGTACGAGATGAAATCTATCAACCGAAAAAGTTGACCGACAGAAAGATGATGAAAAATATATGTATAAACTAGCCAAACAAAGAGAGAAGAAAAGTAAAGATATAACCCAAGTAAAGTATATTAAAGATGAAAATCAAAAAGTGTTTTTTCTATAAAAAGATATTCAACATAAGTGGGTGAACTATTTTGATAAACTTTTCAAAGAAATTTCTGAAAATACAATCGACCTTAGTGATATTAATATAGTTAATAATAATAAAATATTTTATTTTTACCGTCTTATTAGTAGCAAAGAAGTTGAAGAAACTTTAAAGAGAATCAAGAGTGAAAAATCAGTAGGACCTAATGATATGCCCATTGATGTGTAGAAATATTTCGGAGATTTGATAGTTTTTTGGCTTACTGAACTCTTTAATATTATTCTAAAAACTAAAAAGATGCTCGAGAAGTGAATAAATATTTTGGTCCTCATTTTTAATAATAAAGGGGATGCACAAGAATACGCAAATTATAGAGGAATTAAGTTGATATGTCATACTTTAAAATTATGGGAGAGGATAATTGAACATAGGTTAAGACGTATTACAAAGATTTCTCATAATCTATTTGGATTTATGTCGGGCGAGTCTACTATGGAAGCTATAAATTTATTGAGAGGTTTGATGGAGAAGTTCAAAGATAATATAGAGGATCTACATATGATTTTTATTGATTTAGAAAAACCTTACGATAAGATTCGAAGAGAAGTCCTTTCGAGAGTTCTAGAGAAAAAAAGAGTCTTGATATGACTTTCAATTCATTAAAGATATGTATACTAGAGCTGTTACTTTTGTTCGAAGAAAAGGAGGAATGACCAAGTATTTTCCTATTTCAGTTGGATTACATCAGGGATCGGCTTTAAGCCTATATCTTTTTTCTTTAGTTATGCAAGCGCTTACTGGATATTTACTGGAGGACGTACCCTAGTTTATGCTTTTGACTGATGATGTCCTTCTCGTGGATAAGACTAGAGAAAGAGTTCAGAAAAAACTTGAATTATGAAGGTCTACATTGGAATCTAAAGGCCCTCATTTGAGTAGAACTAAAACTGAATACATAAAATGTAATTTTAGTAGTAGCAGCTTTAGTGGAAGATTTGTAACTGTGGGTGATCAAATCATTAAAAGATGTGAACGCTTTAGCTACCTTGGGTCTATTGTTCAGAGGGATGGTGGTTTAGTTGGGGGTGTTATTAGTATAATTCAAGTTAGTTGGTTGAAATGGAGGAATGCTTCGGGCCTACTGTGTGAAAGGTGGCATAGGACTGGCAAGGAAGTGGACTACAAGTAAAAAGCTGATGACAAAGAGCACACGGGCGACTAGGGGTGGGATTGTGAGCTTGTTACCGGTAAAAAACTTGGCAATCATAGGTGTTTGCATGGCGAGATATGTAATAGGGTGGTTGTAAGATCGACAGCTAGAGCACAAAGGCCAACAAACATGAGTGGTCGGTCGCATTAGCATCAATGTGGATGAAGAAATTGAAAGGTAGATCACTTAGTACATAGCTCACATAAGTACACAGCTCACATAAGGAGTACCAACACGACCGGAAAATGGGCAGATGCATACGGGGTTTACTCTAGCAACAAGACATCCATTTCAGTGAGGAGAGCAGCTTGCAGAGAGGTGGATATATAAGTAAAATGTAGGCTTATATTGGCAATAGGTGTTCAAAAACACAAAAGACTCTCACAACAGCGGGTTAGTTATGTATGCTAGAATCGATGATCTTCAGTCGATAACATTAGATGGTGAGAACAAATCAGAGTACAGACACCCACAATCGATGGATGAGTTAACGATCGTTTCCCTCACAATTCAATGTAGCGTAAAAACTCAAAATTCTATTTATTTAATTAAAACAATAATATTAATATTTAGTTAATTAAAATTTTTTAAAATAAATTGTATGGGTAAATTTAATCAAAATTTATTATTCTATTAATTTAAATAATATAAATTTAAGAGATATTTATTTGCCAAAAAAAATATTGGAATAAGATAGTATAGCTAAACATAAATAATATTTAAATAAAAAAGAAACAAATAATGTAGCAATATGAATGAAGCGACAAAAAGGGGGGTTAACTACCCTTTTGTGAGGAGATGAAAGAGAAAGAGAAATTGAACCATTGCAGATGGATCAGCAAGCACGCAATTAGGGCGTATGAGAACAAGATAAGCATAAGACGCCGGTTGTTCAACAGTGAAGGTTGGTGCTGTTCTTCTTTTCCCTCTTTAAGCTCATAGAAAAGTTTTTACTTTACTTTTTATTTATAATTTATAAATCCTAGACCTGACTTTTATTTTCTAAAAAACATTTTAAGGTTTTTGATATCCGAGTTAACCCCTAATAGATAAAATAAATATTATTACCGAAACCAAACAGACGTTTACAATCAAACACGCTTGAAAGAGAAATAACAACAAACACGACACAAACTCAAACTAGGCCTCGATCCATGGGTGGTGGAGGTCGGTTAAGCGGTCAGTGAGCGGAGGTAGGTAACAAAAATGGGTTGTGGTGGTTAGAATAACAAAAGGAGGGGTTGTAATTGCATTGGAAGTGAAGCGGAGGGCTGAGACAGCGAGGGCAGCAAGTGGGGTGGCAAGCAGAGCAGCGAAGCACAGTGGGAAAGGCTAGAACTGCCAAGAAACAGTCGGAAAACAACAAGTTTGTTGTTTTTTGATTGACAGCGATGAAGGGGCGAAGCGAGGGATTGCATGACAAAAAGGGTCGGTTGTCCGGGATGGTAGCAATGAGCAAAAAAGGGCTACAATGTGAAAATTGTGGTGAAAACAACAAATGAGTGTTATTCAGGGTGGCCACAATGATGGAGGATGGTTGGGAGAAAGATGTGGAAGGAGATAGAGAAAATAATCACCACCTCGGAAGAGAGATACCACTAGAACACCACTCAATCCCTTGGATACAACCTTGAAGGGAGAAGAACGGATGTCGATGGTTATCCTAAACAAAACACACGAAATACTAACTTAGAACGCGAAGAAATAATATATATAATACTAGGATAACTAAGGAGTAGCATAATCTCCTGACAAATCAATCTTGTAGGCATTAACATTTCATAACACGCCTTGATAGAATAAATATGCATCATCTTTTCACACATCTTGAGCTGGAGTTGCACATAGATGTAGGTTCCTACAATGTAACTCTCAAACTCTTAAGTCTGAAATCTTCTTCCACATCTTTTAGTCAATAGAATGTACCTGATAATCAAATATATGAGGAGAAATCAACTTTGGAATGAAATTTGTGTCGAACTGTTCCACTCTCACTAGTAACCACTCAGGAGAAACCTCTTCTTCTTCACTGACAGAACATAGATCCCATTGAAGAATATTCTTCCCTATCAAGCTCCTGAGATAGTTTTCAAAGCTGTGATTCATCCCTCATGCCTAGACATCTGATGGTGGGTACACTGCTGAGCTGAATCTAATATCTGAACAACTTTATATAATCTTTCAAAAGTTACTCAAAATCTTCTCACCTTTGAGGAGTTGGACCTCCCTCAATAAAGACAGCTCAAAAGATAGGCAATATATTTGAACAGTTTGAAATCTTCTTATACAATGTTGCCCTGTGTTCAATATCGACTTCTCAAATGACAATCCTACTAATGCTACTCCAAATGCCTGCAAAAATGTAGTTCAACGCACCATATCCTCATACTTTGTATGAATGCCAATAACATTAGACTCACTACCTTCTAGAACTGTTATTGTCAACTCAGTTGAAATCTCTCTCCTGGGTTCAGTTGAAATCGATGGCCCTCTTTCTCGTTGGCTGACAATCGGTACGCCTCTTTGTATCCTCACTCTCTGTCGTGTCTACCATGTCATTGTCTAGTTTTTCAATTACTTCATGATTAGTCAAAGAGATTGTTTTCCTTGTGCAATCTGATTTAATATGTCCAAATTTGTGGCACTTGAAACACTTCTTGGCGGGGACAAATTTGAGAATGTTCGTTAAAAACCACTCAAAAGTAGTGTCTTGTCAGGCGAGGTCGACTTAAATTTTTCCATGAGTATACACTGGTTGTAAGATATTGGGGTCGAATCCTAATTGTGAGAATTGGTAGTTGTCTGATGATGTAGTTTCTTCACTTTTCTTCACTCTTGAAGCTGCGGTATGAACATCCGGTCTTTCGTGAATTGGTAGGTACTGACGCTTCACCTCTCATTTCATCTCAAACCAAGTAGTGATCTTGTCTTTTTTCTCATGTTGACTTAGGTACTCCTAATTTTGCTTAAAAAATAATGCACTTTTTTTTAGCTTGCTGGAAGCTAGTTTCATCATTTGTTTGATGGGACCTCCTAAAAGTCAAATGCAAATTCTAAGGTTTAGAGCCACTCGATGAACTCGTTCGGATTCATGTGATCGTTGAAATATGGCAAATCCATCTTTACTGCAAAATTTTGACTTCTCGGATATTCCATTCATATCATCAAGATAGAGGTCCTTCATCACTGGAATCTGCATGGTGAAAGAGATTTACTCCATTTCTTTGATCTAACAAGTTACAACTGCAGCTATGGGTGACCCATCTGAATTGCCTCCTCTTGAAGGTGGTAAGCCTCTATTGTAATTAGCGAGTTTCCCACTGTACATCCTCCATAGAAATCCCTTGGACACCTTTTTATGAATTTCTCATAAATGACATCATGTCATTTCCCCTTGATTAGGCATTTGGCGATTATCTCCTCGGCAACATCACTACATTCTAAGGTTTAGAGCCACTCGATGAACTCGTTCGGATTCATGTGATCGTTGAAATATGGCAAATCCATCTTTACTGCAAAATTTTGACTTCTCGGATATTCCATTCATATCATCAAGATAGAGGTCCTTCATCACTGGAATCTGCATGGTGAAAGAGATTTACTCCATTTCTTTGATCTAACAAGTTACAACTGCAGCTATGGGTGACCCATCTGAATTGCCTCCTCTTGAAGGTGGTAAGCCTCTATTGTAATTAGCGAGTTTCCCACTGTACATCCTCCATAGAAATCCCTTGGACACCTTTTTATGAATTTCTCATAAATGACATCATGTCATTTCCCCTTGATTAGGCATTTGGCGATTATCTCCTCGGCAACATCACTAGGTTTTGTGTGTGGGTAGGTGGAAGGTGGTGTGTAAGGGTGATGCAAAATGAGAAAGAAAAATTTTAGGTAGAGAAAGGGTTGGGCATTAGTGGATGCTAGAAACCCTAGAATAGGACTCGGGTTAGGTTAACTCTAAAATACCAAATAATACTGGAATTAACCCAATAACAATAAGAAATCAAATAATATTACTGGAAGCAAACACGCAGTTACAATCAAACACACTTGAAAGGAAAATTACAACAAACGAGACAAACTCATACCAGAGCTTGATTTTGTTGTCCCAACCACCCCCAACCCATTTTAGCCACCTAGCCCCACTCATAAATATTGCCTTTTAGAGTTTAACACTTGATGGATATAAAACCTAAAATCTTCCATCCAAACTAGGTAGACAAAACATAAAAAAATGACATTCTAAAACAACACTTTATATGCACTGCGAATTCCTTAAATTATTAGATAATACCAATAACCAAAATAATGGCATCCATAAATTCAAAGAATTACATACCTTGAAAACATGGGAAAGCTCACCACAAAATAAATAGCATAAAACAACGAACCAACTTTGTACATTGACGCCCGATCAACGAAGTCATAATAAGGAAACTGCAACATTAAGAGCAACGGGCGTCTTATAAAAGCTTTTGAAAGCAAGTAAAAAGAAATGGTAATTCTGATCAATTCAAACTTATAGCCATGTACAACGGAAAAAAAACAGAAAAAAGGTTTAAGAAATTTACTATCCTTTCAGTTTGAATAACGCCTACTCTGTTAACATCAGCAGAATTATCCTCATCCCAACAATTTGGGGTCAGCTTTATGAATCCTCAAATTCCATGAATTCCTATCAAGTGTAATTTGAGGTGTTGAACATATTCAATGCAAATCTTTTTTGAACAACTTGTATCCAACATTACCATTAATCTAACCACTTTTCCTCATAATGACTGAGAAAACCTCTCTACATGTCTTGAGCGTGTATTTTACACTCATTTGAGCATGTCCAAGCCATGTAAGTTTATTTCTCACCACGAACACTTGTTAAAAAGCATGAAACTCGCATTAAAAGAGAAATAAGCTCAAATTTGACTCAAGAATTGAAATCAATTTTGAGTTGATCTTGAGTTTGACTAGATGCAAATGCCATTTATATAATATATATATATATATATAACTTAAAATCAGCACTGCCCACCACTTTTATCTTCAAGATATATTATGCTAGAGAGTGAAACCAAAGGAATGCCAAGTTGGGTTAAATACACTAATAATTAAGCCCATATTCATCCCAAATTGATACTTTTACACCGTCACATTTTTTGCTAATTTGATGCAAGGCTAAATAATTGAAATCAAATTTGATTAGCAAACAAGTCAAACACAAACAAATTTATTGAGCTCGATATATAAACGAGCTAAACATGAACAATAATATTTTTTAACAAGTCAAGCCTGGGCTCACTTAAGCTCGGCTTGTTTACACCACTAACAGTTGCATGCATGACTAAGGTTGTCAAATTCTTGAACAGCTCGTGTTTGGCTCGTTTGCACGAACAAATTTTTTGTGTTCGAAATAAAAAACAAGCCGAACACGAACAATGGTATTTTTTAATGGGCCGAACATGAGTTGAGCCCAGGCTCGCTCGTGTTCGGCTCGTTTGCACCCCTACAAGAAACAAGAAGAATTATATAATACACTTACAAAGAGTAGAAAAGCTCCATACAAAATGCTAAGAGTTTTTTTCTAAATGGAAAAAGAAATTTCTAGACCGCCAGCTAATCCTATTTTCCAAAGATAATTGAGTCACTAATTATCATGAAAGTTAATCAAATCCATAAATTTTAATTAGGCAAGTATTCCTGATTTACATTGAGATTTCAAGAATATCATGAGCAGATATAACTAGCAGCTTAACCTGTATGGTGCATACGGCATATTTACTAAAAATTAAAAGCTGCGTTACATTTTTTACAAAGAAGTAAATATGTAGGCATAATATCTGTTAACAAGTTCAGTATAGTGCTTCAACATAATTGTTTCATCTTATATTTCATTGCTCGATAATTTTGAAATGATAGCTACACTAATAATGAGAATATTAATTGAAATGGCCCTAACCAGCCATAATCAAACTGCCAGATTAATGTCATAATACCTTAACTACTTCTGATACCACCGAAAGCTAAGAAAATTAGTAAAGTCAACCATTCAAATGCAGCGAGCCAAATAAAATTTTCCTCAAACCGTTTCAAAATCATTGGTTGACAAGCCGGAAATAAGAAACAAATATTTTCAAATTCTCACAAACTTTCCATTTGAAAGGATTATGCAAAAACAAAGCTTCTCAACATTTAAAATGACAATGAAATTGATAAAAAAAACATCTCACAAGTACTGCAATAAAAATGCAAAGACATACATTTGAAATTGCCAATGTCTCCAAGTATGCTATGAAATAAGAGAAGGCTAAAATCCACGCGGCTTCAGTGACGAACCGGATTGATGGTGGCAAATCTGTGATAGTGTGGCGGAGTCTACGAAGTATAAAATTTGATACCATGTGGTAGAATAGGAAGCAAACGTGAGTGAGAAGGAATGTTGTATGAGGTACCTACCACATTAAATAAGAAACACATGTTAGGTTAGGCTATGTAGCTGACTCTGGTTGATATTAACTCATCCTGACCATCATATATGACATGCAAAACCTCAATCAAACAGGAAGAAGCTTTCTGCATCATTCTATGATCATCATTTTTCTTCAACATAAGATACATAAAGGAATTCAAAAGTAAAACTCATACCATAATGCACAAAAATATGTAGTTGGTTATGTCAAAATCTTAACCGCATGCATGAATGAAATAAAACTACACTTCTAATTATATACAACAACAACAACAATAAACCTTTATCCCACTAAGTGGGGTGGGCTACATGAATTCTTTTCTCCATTGCATCCTATTGAGTGTCATATTTTCATTTAATTCTAATAAATTAAGATCATTTTTTATGCAATATGCCCAAGTCTTTTTAGGTCTACCTCTCTCTTTCTTAACATAAGTTGAATCTAAAACATCTAATCTCCTAATCGGATCATCAAATAGTCGACGTTTAATATGACCAAACCATCTAAGACGACTATCTAATTTTTCACTGGAGCTACACCAACCCTATCACAGATATATTCATTTCGCATTTTGTCTCTAAATGTAAAGCCACTCATCCACCTAATCATTCTCATCTTCGCAACAATTACTTTTATGCTTCTCTTTTAAAGGCCAACATTCAACGTCATAGAGCATTACAACTCTCACCAACATCTTATAAAATTTTCCTTTCAGTCTAAGGGTCTGCTTGGGGCAGCTACAACTTATCAATAAGCTTCCCCAGCGGGGAGTTGGCTAGCTGTTTATTTTCTGCGATGTGAAAACAACTGTGAGGCAGCTGTTTCTAGACAAATGACCATTATGCTCTTGTGTAGTAATGTTGTTTGTAATAGAACGGTTCTAGCCACATATTTGATACATTCACATCCACTCTGCTAGCACAATTTCCAACGTTTACAACTATATTCATTTCAGGAAGCCAATTTTTAAATACATTTGCCCAATTAGATAAAGTTGAAAGAGGAACAACAACAATGAAAGGGCAAGTAACCAATATCAAAATGGGAACTGCAAAAAGCCCACCTAAAGAAATCCCAAGTCATAGCCACCCAAGCCACAACCACACAATTGATATGTATTCACATTAATGCCCAAGCCACAACCACCAAGAACTCCAAAGAACAATAAGAACAATCTAACATTAATGTCTAAGCCACACCCACAATAAATTTCTTTTTCCTTTTTTTTTTTGTTAGATCCTCGAGCAACCCACCCAAATGATGTGTATTCACATCAATGACCATGCCACAGACAATATAGACCCTCACTCAAACATATCTAACATCATATTGTTGTCATACCAGGCCACCTCCTCAAAAAAAAAAAACTTCATACAATTTAGCAGACAA
>NW_018253696.1:19679-31667 GCF_001263595.1 Phalaenopsis equestris | reverse complement strand
TTGGGCGCCCCCCCCGCGCTGCTACCCTACCGCCACCCCAAAGGGGGCCTAAGTGGTACTTTTCTATCACACAATAGGCCCGAAGTAATCCTCCACTTCAATCAACCAACTTGACTTCTACTAATAACATCCCCATCTATATCAACATCACTTTGAACAATAGACCCAAAATATCTAAAGCGTTCCATACCTTTTAATAATTTGATCACCCATAGTTACAATTCAATCACTAAAGCTACTACTACTAAAATTACATTTAATGTATTCAATTTTAGTTCTACTCAAACGAAGGCCTTTAAAATCCAATATAGACCTCCATAATTCAAGTATTTCCTAAGCTTTCTTTCTCGTCTTGACCACGAGAAGGATACCATTACCAGAAAGCATACATCAAGGTACATCCTTCTGTACATGTTCCGTAATAGCATCCATAACTAAAGTAAAAAGATATGGGCTTAAAGTCGATCCCTGTTGTAATCCAATAGAAAAAGGAACATATTTGGTCAATCCTTCTTTTGTTCGAACATAAATAACAGCTCTAGTATACACATCTTTAAGCTGTTAAATATAAGTCATATCAACACCTTTCTTCTCAAGAACTCTTCAAAGGATATCTCTTGGAACCTTTTCGTAAGCTTTTTCTAAATCAATAAAAATCAAATATAAATCCTCCTTATTATCTCTGAACTTCTCCATCAAAACTTGCCCGACATAAATCAAAATTGATTATGAGAAATCTTTGTAATACATCTTAACCTATGTTCAATTACTCTCTCCCATAATTTTAAAGTATGACACGTAACTTAATTCCTCTATAATTTGCACATTCTTGTGCATCCCCTTTATTTTTTAAAAATGGGACCAAAATACTCTTCTTCCACTCCGAGACATCTTTTTAGTTTTTAAAATAATATTAAAGATTTTCGTAAATCAAGAAACTCTCAAATCTCCTATATATTACCACACTTCAATTGAGATATCATAAGGTTCTACAGACTTTTCACTCTTGATTTTCTTTAAAGCCTCCTGAACTTCTGTTTTACACTTCTAATTATATGAGATGAGAAAAAAATATCGTCTACATGGATGGATTTCATGCACGTAAAACCTATTGCTCCAATCATAGCAGGCCAATACAATAAAACAAATGAGCATGACTTTGTTCACATCTATAAGTCATAATTGTATACATGCAAGGCAATAGAAAAAGGTCAAGTTCAATTACATCAAGCCATGCAGACAATAGCAGTATTTAAAGTTAAATCTTTCGTTGAGAGTTGAGGGATAAAAGCCACGTTGATTTCTCCTCAACACTGGCTTCCCTCATCTGTAGTTGAACGAGTATTGCAGAACACACAGTTATCAGTATTAAAATGGCAACAGAGCTAACAAATGCGATGATGTTTATCAAATTCCCCTTTTATAGTTCGCTCATGAAGCAAGCATGGCTGCATTTGAAAAGATAATGTAAGAAGGACAAATAACAAATTATGTAAATCTTCTTACATTGTTCATTTTCCATGACGGAAAAGTATATGATGCTCCAAGTACCGTGAAAAAATAGTGAGTCCAGAAGTAGTTCCCAACATAGCTAAAAATAATAATCCAAAGATTTGCCTGTAAGAAGAAAAGAGTTCAAGAACAAATAAAGGTGAGTGTTGCTGGTATCAATGAAGTTTCCAAATAGCTCGAGAAAATAAAACAAAGATAGAATCATGCGTTGCATAATTCTATGAAGAAATCTATTGTAAAGTTGCATTATTTACAAAGAAAACAATCCCACAAAGAATACATGGTTTTTAGCTATCAAGCTGAAATTTTCTCTATAAACACAAAAATTTTGTATCACGTTATAAATTGATACCGGAGTTAACCTAAAAACTCAATAGGAAAAGTAAATTTTTATTACACGAAAGAACATGACTGATCAAAACCTTGAAACCGAATACAAACATGAAAGAACACAAACAACCTGCTAGGCGTGAGGCAAGACAGTCAGTGGAACAGCAGCAAGGTGGCTTAGGAAAGGTGGCTGCAGGTTAGAGTGGTACAGGAAGGGCAGACACAACAAGAAAAAGGTGCAGGGAGAGAGTGATTGTGAGCCCGAGAGGTGTAGGAATGGAGGCAGCAGCAAGGGAGAGTGCAGGAGAGAAATCGGCCGCCTTGGAGCAGTGTAGGGGGAGCGGCGACAACTTTGAATAGTGTAGGAATGAAGGCAGCAACAAGGGAGAGTGCAGGAGAGGAGGCAGCCGCCTTGAAGCAGTGTAAGGGGAGCAGCGCAACATTGAATAGTGCAGGAGGGATGACGATAAGCAGGCTAGAGGGGGAAAGGGAAGCGAAATCGATGAGATAAACACCACCTTGGAATAAGATACAACTGGAGCGCCACTTATCCTCGAATATAACGCTAACAAAGAAGAAAATATTGGCGGCACGAAAGGTGAAAGCAAAAATGCCCTAAAACACAAAAAATAATATATAAATACTACTATGGTAGCTAGCGTGGGGCCCCCTCAATTAGGCGACCCTGTGGAGGAGCGATTGTGCAGTCCTCTCCTCCCTTAGGATGAATCGGTTAACATGAAACATCACCCAGTTCGGCAGTTGGGTTTATCGCGTCCCATGTCCTGTGTGGGGGATGCACTGAAGTCAGTCCCACATCTCTCGTGGGATCACACGTCTTGTGAGAGAGATACACCCGCGATAGTCTCCCGGGATTGGGAGAGCTTCGACCTCATTCATCAAAGCTTTTATCTGCACGTTGAAAGTAGCGAGGTTGTTGTAATCTCCACGGGTAAAGGGTCTTCAACTACGGTCCGAGAAACGCCTAGATCCCATTGGCGACTGTACTGTCCCCCAAAGCAACTGAGGGTTTTTCCCCACTTGCGAACAAACATCCATATCGATCCAATCATCTATAGGGTACCTTACTAAGCTAAATCAAGATTCTGTGCCAAGTGCATTATGTTGAATTCTCCAAATACAACCAAAGTTGGTTCAACCCGAATTGAGATGAGGATAATATGAATCTCTCTAAGTGGCGGCGGCTAGGGTGGGAAGTTGGTGAACATAATGTCCTGAAACTCTCCATGTATTGATTGTCCTATGTTTGATATCGGACCTTCTCTCTCGTGGTCCTCTATCATCACCAAGATTGATCCTCTCGATACCTCTCTATTGGCAAGGGTATCTCTAATCTCAAACTCTGCATAATGTAGAAGGGTTATGTGTGTGCTATCTTTGGTGAATGAGCAGGTGCTCTTATACCCATCATATTGAGTTTTGCGATCATACTACCATGATCTCCCCAGCAAAAGATGACAGACATCCATGGGCACCACATCACACTAAACTTGATCCTGCAGTTGGCTTCCAATCCAAAACTTCACGAGACAACTCTTGTTAATATTGATCATGTTCTCCATTTTAAACCATGTCAGGGAGTATGTGGTTGAGAATGTCTCTGAGTCGTGACGCTCAACTTATCCATCATCAGTACTAACCTACAATCTTGTTGCTACCTGATGATGATGATGATGCATATATTTCCATTCATGGTGCAAAGAGTGTAGAATAGATTGTGTTAATGCCATTGTTGCTCCTTCAACGCCTTAGTCTGAATGACTCGCTGAACCACAAGTATCTCGCCCTCTTCTGGTGGCAGTTGATGCTTACTCTTTTCTTCAGTTGCTTCCTTGTTGCTAACTCTCTCAACAACATCCTGCTCAATAAAAAAACCAACTAGCCTCATCGAGCAACTGGAGATAATATGCCCAAATCCATGGAAAGGTGCCTATTTAGGACTATCGTCAAAGCATAATCTAACACACTCCTGACCGATATTAGCTGATTAACACAACGGTTAATGATTTACATTATATTATTATTTAAAGTGGAAAGGTGTCTACTCGCCTCTGGTCAATATTCTACCGTTGGCACAATAATTAAAAATCTAATTATCACAATTATCTAA
Organism: Phalaenopsis equestris; assembly: GCF_001263595.1. Taxonomy (NCBI): domain Eukaryota; kingdom Viridiplantae; phylum Streptophyta; class Magnoliopsida; order Asparagales; family Orchidaceae; genus Phalaenopsis; species Phalaenopsis equestris. Next base: position 27,694 of record NW_018253696.1, on the reverse strand, counting down.
TGTGATAGAAAAATATTTATGTGTGAGATACATTGACGTCCACTGCTTATACCATAAGAGATGAACTCCTCTTAACACATATATACAAGCATTCATATATACACTATTTCAATCTTCATAAAATACATTCTTTCTTATGAGAGAATTGTCTTCATCTACTAATGAATAAATATATTTTTATTGGAATCAAAATGACATGTAATAATATAATAATTTTATAAGTGAATCAATATGCAATTGTTTTATGCACGTCTCTTAACATGCATATTTCTAAAGGTCATGTAATAATGTGATAATTTTCTAGAAAAACTAATATGCAACAATTTATGCAGCAGTGTTAACATGTATACTTTCTCTGACGTGCAACTATTTATCATACATATTTTTCTTGTATAATAACACGAATAATTCATTGCAAATTAAATTTAACTAAACTAGAGCATAAATGGAATCAAACATACATTAAAAAATAATAAAAATTACTGAAATTTAAAAATATAATCACTCACCTTGATTTTTACTTGATTATCCTGCTAACTCCTTATCTTTATATCTTTTAGGACCAATGCACTTTGGTCTTAATAGATGTCATAATTTAATAATGTTTAACTAACCAAACAAAACAACTTGTATAATTACAACATCGAATCATTACCTTCCATGCCGTCAACTTTCCTAGATCCAATCCAAATTTTTTGTGCTCTCATATTTTTCAAATTCTGATTTTAAATTCCTAAACAATAATTAATACTAGTCAATTAAACATGTAGAATAAAAATAACATAATAAAACCCTAACCTTCGTAAAAGCATTCGGTTTTGGCCCTTACCCACACGAAGTTCCTCCCACACAAAGTCTTCTTCTTGCACAATAAAACTCACGCAGCTCTTTTACTTGATCCCAAACCCGAGGGCTCTATTCTTTCTTCTTCCCTAGCACGGTTCTCTTACTTCTTCACGCGAAGTTAAACGGTGTTACTCCTACACGAGACACTCAGCTTGCTTCTTCCTTCACGTGAGACGTCTCCCTCTAGGCCTAGGCACACGCAGAAAACTTTTACCTCTCCACCTTCGCACAGGAAGCGTGAGCGGCAGCTCGATTCTCCCTCTTTCGCGCGCAGAGTTTCCTCTTCTTTCCGCATGACTCCTGAGCTGCATGTTTCTTCCTCCCGCAAGCAGCGCTTCACTGCCCATCCCGCACGCCGTGTAGTTGACACGTCTTCTCCGATGCTCCTCTTTCTCCTACACACACGACACTCTCGACGCCATCTGCCCGCAAGGAACGTCGAGCCTCCCGCAAGCAGCGCTTCACTGCCAATCTCGCATACAGCGCTTCACTGCCCATCCCGCACGCCGTGTAGTTGACACGTCTTCTCCGATGCTCCTCTTTCTCCTACACACACGACACTCTCGACGCCATCTGCCCGCAAGGAACGTCGAGCCTCCCGCAAGCAGCGCTTCACTGCCAATCTCGCATACAGCGCTTCACTGCCCATCCCGCACGCCGTGTAGTTGACACGTCTTCTCCGATGCTCCTCTTTCTCCTACACACACGACACCCTCGACGGCATGTTCCCGCAAGGAACGTCGAGCCTCTGGCATGAGTAACACACGATCCCGCCACCGAATCTAATATTTTCTCCATACCTTTAGACTAATTGGTATTTTTTGTTTAATTAAAAATGCAATACACACATATTACATAAAGAAATAAAATTTCAAGCTCCACATATACAATTCGCTTGATAGCTCATGCACGTCCTGTAGTAACCAATTAAAAAATTATTAAATTAAAATTAAATTTTCTATGCCATTTGAAGAAGACGCGACACTTTCGGGGAATCAAAACGAAGAATTTAACCTCTTATTTTCTCTCATTCGAACAGACGGGAAAAATCAGGATTGAGAGCAAGAAAATATCATATCCGGACTCCGGAAGCAAATTTGCGTCCGGAGTTCAGTGGAAAATTGCCACGTGGCAAGTGGGCCTCACTGCAAATAAAAATGCTATCCACCCTCTGAACTCCGAACGCAAATATAATATTTTTTCAAAAATATCAGCCACAAAAAATTGCATTAAGCATTGTCATAAATACTGCAATCTAATCTGTAAAATATGTTTGCAAAGAATTCCCAGATGTGCACTGCTCATACAAAATTCCAACAATGAAAAACAGGGGCTGAAGCATTTTTAAGAACGCTGAGATAAAGATGCATCCAATAATCATATTACTAGAAAAGAGAAGCAAGCCATTTGAAATTAGGACCTATGAGATTAATACATTTTCATCCTTCTAATAGCTTATCCTTGTTAAGACAACTAGGATTAATCATTTAAAGAAACTTCAGCAAGTTAAGTGACATTACCTTTACCCAGTATCGATTACTCAAGCATCTGCTGCTATCCACCTTCATAAAAAATGCAACAAAGAAAGTAGGAATGAGAACATTTAAACCCTAAAGGTAGCAGATTAACGGCCACTGCAAGTTATAAATGATTTATGAGTTACAAACTAAAAGTACAATACATATTCGAATCAAAAAGATAAAAGAAAAAGAAAATTACAAAAATAATTTCCATAGTAATCTTCAGATATAAGTCATCATAAGTTTGCTTCTAACAAATTCTTACTCAGCCTTTGATCATTTTTTCCATCATTTCTCAGAATCAGTTCTCTGAGACAAGTTTCAGATACTTTCCAAAACCAAATTGTTATTTCCTTGTGGTTTCAAAACAGGATAAATGACAAGAGTTCTATATAATGAAAGCTAGAAAATGAGAGCTCTTAATCAACACATCTTATACAGCAATGCACTTCACCATCGAATTTCTCTAGAATAAATCACCGGTTATAGCAGCACTAACATACGATTTTTTTCTGGATTTTTTTTCTGGGCCATGGCTATATACCTTTATTAGCGCATTCAACATACAAATATTACGAGCCACCTTCTGTTAAAAAATATTATGGAAAGTGATAGATTTGATGATTGTATATGAGGAAACTTGTATATTAGGAAGCTTGAATATAGAAAGTTTAATAAATAGGTAACACAACTAGAGGAGATCTAATTGCAAGATCTTTCCTCTATTAGAGATATTCCTAATCTTTAGAGATTAGACAATTGTCGATTAAGTCATCCATCACTACCAAAGCTAAAATAGTTATATCATCAATTTCAGAAATTATCATTTTTAGATTGAGTCGTGTAAATTTGTTAGACATCGCAGAATTAATAAAAGGGTTAGTCATAGTTCTGATGTATAGATCTTGTCTAATTTTATCTAAATAGATTTTGATAGTTTATCACTTTTGTGCATATTTTTCTTGTATAACTTGGCTTCATTTTATGAAATCTTGTTCTAAGTTATTGTCATAACTTCCATCTTTTTTCGTTGAAATTAAAGTTAAATTCAATATTTATATTAAGATTCTGAGGGGTGATAATGACAAAGAATATTTATCTATACCTTTTTAGATATATATGACACAAAATGGGATGCTTCACCAATTCTCCTGAGTTGATACTCGATCCCAAAATAAAATATCTGAAAAGAAAAGTAAACATCTTCTTAAGACAATTAGAGTTCTTTTATTTCAAACTAATATGTCTAATAATTCTGGGTTGATGCAGTTTCTCCTGCATGATTTTTTATCAATCGGATGTCTTCTACTGTTTTATAGTACAATATACCCTACCAAGTTTTTTCTCCAACCAAATCTCTCTTTCCCATTGACCCATATATATTTGGGTGTTTTTATTTTATTCGTGGAACTTGTCAACAGGTTTCTAAACTAGATCCTAAATCATTAAGGTGCCTTTTTGGGATATTTTCGTTTGCAAAAAATGTATCAATATTTTACTGAACAAGATACCGTTCTAAGTTCTATTTCCAACCAAATCTATCATTCCCATTGAACCGTGTATATTTGGGTGTATTTGTTTTGTTCGTGATACTCATCAACGGTTTCTAAACTAGATCAATAGTTATTAAGATGTGTCTTTCAAAGATATTCTCATTTGCAAAAAAAGTACCAATACTTTTCCTCCCTCCTAAATAGGTACATAGTTCTTATTGATGTCACATTTCATAAAAAATACACCTCATTCTTTGTAGACTCATCGGTGTATAAATCCTCTCAAGATTTTGATGAGTTATTAATGATTTACATCATCAGTTCAAAACTCGATCCAGCTCTACCTCCACCACCAGTGGCTCAACCTAGGCCATTTATCACAAATGGTTACTCTAGAAGACCGCATTCCCCTGATACTAATCTGACACCAATATCATCTTGAATAATGAATTACCTCGACCCATAATCTGTTCTAGCACCTTATCTCTGTCTGAAGTCCATTGTCGACTAAGACACCCACCACGACCCATGCCAAAACAGTTATACCATCAATTTTAACAATTATCATCTTTAAATTGTAAGTCGTGTCAATTTGCTAAATATCATTATTTTTCTTCTGTTCTCAGAATAAATAAAAGAGTTAATCATAGTTTTGTGTTGGTTCATTCTGATGTATGAGAATCTTACTTATTTTATCTAATAGATTTCAATAATTTATCATTTTTGTGAGTATTTTTTCTTGTATGACTTGGTTTTACTTTATAAAATCTCGTACTAGATTACTGTCATATTTTCAATCTTTTTCTGCTGAAATTAAATTCCAATTGAATATTTCTATTAAGATTCTAAGAGGTGACAATGACAAAATATTTATCTACACATTTTTATACATATATGACACAAAATGGGATGCTTCACCAATCTTCCTGAGTCGATACTCCATCCCAAAATAGAATAGTCGAAATAAAAATAAACATGTTCTTAAGACAGCTAGCGCTCTTTTTTTCAGACTAATGTGTCCAAATAATTTTGGGATGATGCCGTTTCTACTGCATATTTTTTTATCAATCGGATGTCTTCAACATACCTAATAAGCTATATTTCTAACCAAATCTCCCTTTCCCGTTGAACCATGTGAATTTGGGTGTACTTGTTTTGTTAGAGATACTCATTGACAGGTTAAGGTGTGTCTTTCTAGGATACTCTTGTTTGCAAAAGGGTATCAATATTTTATTGAACAAGATACCCTACCAAGTTTTATTTCCAACAAAATCTCTCTTTCTCATGAACCATGTCTATTTGAATGTACTTGTTTTGTTTGTGATACTTATCAACATGTTTATAAATTATATACTAAGTCATTAAGGTGGGTACTTCTAGGTAACTCTCATTTACAAAAAGGACATCAATATTTTTCCCCTTCTAAATAGATACATAGTTTTTGTTGATGCCACATTTCATAAAAAAACTAATTATTTGGTAACTCATCGGTGGCTAAATCCTCCCAAGATTTTGATGAATTATTAATGTATCACTTCATCAATTCAGATCCCGCTCCAACTCCACCTCCACAACTAGTGCGTCAACCCAGACCACTTATCACTAATGTTTACCCTAAAAGACCTCATTCCCCTGATCCTAGTCTGGCATCGATATCATCTTCGTCAGCAAATCACTTGATGACCTTGATATACATATTGTTTTTCGAAGAGGTAAACATCAATGCTTCTATCTAATTTCCTCATTTGTTAATTATAATCAGTCAGCTTCTACTTCTTCCTCTCTTATTGCTTCCCTCGACTTTGTTGAGGTCACGAAATACGATCAACAAGCCGCATCTTAGTATGGGTGGCAGGTTGCGATGCTTGATAAGATGAATGTCTTAATTGAAAATGACACTTGGGAACTAGTTCAACCATCTTCTGACAAGAAGGTTGCTGGTTGTAGAAGGGTATTTGTAGTTAATTTTCATTCTGATGGATCTATAGCTCGTCTTAAAGCTGGTTGGTTGCTAAGAGGTAAGCTTAAATTTATGGGATTGACTACTGGGACACGTTCTCTCTAGTAGCTAAGCTGACTTTGATTTGTAAGTTTATGTCCTTGGCCGTTATGAATAACTGGTCCCACCAGCTTGATGTAAAGAATGAATTTATGTATGATGATCATTTAGAAGAGGTATACGTGGATCAAACTCCTGGATTTGTTGCTCAGGAGGTGTCTAGGAAAGTACGTCTTCTTTGGAAGTCATTATATGGATTGAAGCAAAGACTTTGGGCACGGTTTGGAAAATTTAGCCAAGCTATAGAAGAGTCTATGACGCAAAAAAGTAAAAGTTCTCACACTGTGTTTTGCAAGCAATCTGCTTATGGGATCATTTTATTGATGGTGTATTTTGATGACATGTTTATTACTGAAAGCGATATGCAGGGACTGTCATCATTAAAATAATTTCTTCAAAATCAATTCAACACTAAAGGTCTGGGTTCCTTAAAATATTTCTTGAGGATTAGGGCTTCAAAAAGCAAGAAGGGTATCTTTCTATTTCAATGCAAGTATGTTTTGGATTTATTAACAGAAACTAAAAAATTAGGGGTCAAATCATGCAATATTTCGATGCTTCATAATCAACAACTTGCCAAAGATAGAGAGCATTTTATTGACCACAACGATATAAGAATTTAGTGCAAAAATTAAATTACCTCACAGTGACTCGTCCTGACATTACTTATTCAGTCAGTTCATGTATGCTCTCACAGTCCATCATTTGTCAGTTTTAAAACAAATATTATGTTACCTCAAAGGAGCTCCTCAACAAGATATTTGATATCAAAATAATGGGCATAAAAATATTGAATGTTTCTCTAATGCAGATTGGGCAAGTTTTAAGATTGATTAAGGATTCATTACTGGATAGTATGTTTTTGTTGGTGGTAATTTGATCTCATTGAAGAGTAGAAAATAGAATGTAGTGTCATGATCCACTGCAGATATTGAGTATCAAGACATGATACAAGTTTCACATGAATTGATGTGGATCTCTGAATTGTTGGCCGAAATAGGTTTTAAGATGATAGTTCCAGCAAAAAACTGTTGCATTAAAATCAAGCTGCAATTCATATTGCTTCAAAAATTTTCTTCCATGAACGAACTAAGCACTTTAAGATAGACTGTCATTTTGTCCGTGAAATGATTCAGCAAAATTTTATGTCTACAACCCATGTAAAAACTGAGGAACAACTTCACAAAGACCCTTAATGGAGTTAGAACCACTTATATTTGAAACGAGTTGTGCATAATAAATATCTATGCTCAAACTTGAGGAAGAGTTTTATGAAAATTAATAGATCTCATGGTTGTAAATTAGGAAGCTTGTATATTAGAAAAGTTGATTATAGAAAATATAATAAATAGACAATCTAATTAGAGGAGATCAAATATTCTCTTTATGAGAGATATTCCTAATCTATGGAAATTGAAGTGTATATAAATATTTAAGATATGTTTTCAATTGATGAATAAAAGTAAAAGATAATTTTCCTTCACAAAAAAATAAACAACAAATTCCACAAGTTTTAAAGTTTTAAGTTGTTGAAATCAACCTAAATCCAAATAAATGTATTAGATTTTTTTTTTGCCTTGCCTATGAACATAATATGATGTGTGGTAAAGCAAACAAAACAAGACTTTTTTTATGTATATATTAAAGAAAAAGAGACGAGCATCTAATTCATACACAAAAATTTTAATCTAATTGTATATTAAAAATATTCTTCCAGTGGTACTAGTGATATAGAATGTAAGTGCAAAATTATGTTGCCGTAAATTATATATGTTGACCTCACTTTTGGTTGAGGTTTAGTCTTTCTCTTTAGTAACCTAAGATCTAACCATAGGACTTTCATATTGACTATTCTTAGAAAACTAGAAAAGGAACCCTCGCCATTAGAAACTCTAAATTCCTCTTTATTCAACTTGAAGTTCTACATATTGGTCCTAACCTCTAGCACTTAGTAGGTGGGGTCACTATGGGGGAGCTCAAGAAGAGTTCCCATAGCACTGTTTGATCTTAGGGTTGACCCTGGGTGTTGGCCTAGAGCTAAGACACTCACTAGCAATCACCTCACTCACAACCACTCACAAGCACAAACCAAAATTT
>NW_018253696.1:15579-18510 GCF_001263595.1 Phalaenopsis equestris | reverse complement strand
AATCTTCATTACAATCATCTACACAATGTTGATCAATCAATTGGGCTCAAGGTCATGACTAGCCTAGCCCAAACCCAAGTTTTGGTCATTTGAACCCACATTGGACCCATGCACTAAAGTTAGCCTAACCACCCCAAAGCCACCAAATTGATAACTCCACAGTCATTAGTTGGACCCTAGTGACCAGTCTAAACTCCATAAAACAACCTAAGCTAAGCCATGGACCAAAGATCCCCTAAATTAAGGGATTTGGTTTCCAAAATTGCTTAAGTTTAAGATTTTTTTACCAAAACAAAGCCCAAACCCATTTAATTGTTGTGACATATTCCTCTGAGGTCCCTGAGCCCTCTTGACACCTCCCGTGGCTTGGTCTTGCCACCTCCCGTGGCTTGGACGGCCGGCCTAGTGGCCGGAAAACACCAAAATCGTGAGCTACCCCCATGGAATCAAACTCATTTCAAACTTAGAGGCCACCTCATCCAAATTAAATGATAGAGTCTCTCTGCCCTCCACCTAAGTATCACTTTTCACCCCCTCATTGGCCATGGCAGCAAGCTTTAAGCCATTTTTCTAAAAAGCTCACCTCCACGGCCATGAAGGTAGTGCTGCAAATTTCTCAGAGAGACCCCTCCAAATTGCTCCCAGAGACTCTTTGAGACCTCCTCAGCTCAAGCCAACCACTTTCCCCACTGATTCCCACTGTGAAAGCTCAATTTTGAACTCAAACTTCTGCCAAAAACTAGAACAGAGCTAACCACACCTCCACAGTCCATCAAACTCAAATTAAATTCACCCACACCTTCACCACAGTGAAAGAAGGAGAAGCCCCATCAAATCCCCCTTTCATAGAGACCCTAGCATAGCTCAAGACTAACCCCTGAAATCGAGCTTGGTCGAATTCATACCTAGACCGTTTACCACAACAAATAACTCAATCCCTATGCTTCTTGGACCTCCACGAACGTGCCGAGCACCTCTGATTAAAGCTTCCCTTCTAAGAGCCAAGATATTGTTCTCCTCCTCTTCTTGAGCCTATTTTCACTCTCCATTTGTTTAGAGTTGATTTCATGACATCTTAACCGTATAGATATGATTTACTAATCAAGACGAGCATTTTTTAAAAAAAATCATTCAATTCGGTTAAGAAATGCGAGAGATATCAAGCTTTGAAAACGGACGGTTCTCGAGTTAAACCATCGGGGACGATGATGGGGCGTCTTTGGATCGCGTGTGTATCAAACGTAGGACTCTGATTGCGCCGGATGGGAGCACGGTTTGAAAAGGCGGGACCCGTGGCTGCTGGCGTGGATGGCGGCGTCGAACGGGAGCGCGCCGCATAGAGGCGCGTAACGCGTGTTTTCTGCGTTGTCATGTGATTGCATGGCATCACACGTTTAAATAAAAAAATAGGGATTTAAATAATTTAGAAAATGTTCCCTATCTAGAAAAATTCATATCTTGGTGTAGAAAAATCACAAAAATAAAATAAAAATATCCTCTTACTCAGTAAACAAAGGAGAACAATGTGGAAATGATTTGAAATTTATTTGATGCATATTTTATTTTTAGTTAATTAAACATTGTTTTGAGACTTTTGATTCTCCATGTATATTGATACATCACCTTGGCTTGAAATTTTGACATGTTGTAGCCTCTGTTAAGGGGAACATCCTCTGATTTTTCCAAATTCAAAGGAGGTTCCTTCCAAAGTCAGAGGAGATCTCTAGACAGAGATCCATATTTTTCAAGTTTATGTCTATTATTTGCATAAATTAATCATAATAATTAGCATGTTACTTAGAAAATTCCAAGAAAAATTTGGAAGGTTTAAAGTGACGTCAGAGGAATTTTCTAAAAATAAAATGGTAATTAAAGTAAAAAACTTCAGTTTGAGCCTATTTTTAATATTTAAATAATTAAAAAATGATAAAAATCACAAAAAAAATAAAATTCATTGAAATGTTCCAAATAGTTTTCTAAGCACTTAAGAACAATTAGAATATTTTTCCTGATTTTCTAAATAAAGATATTGAATTTTGAAACTTAAAAAACTTTTTTAAAGGCTAAAAAATGAATTTTCACTAAAATAATTCCAATAATTCAAAAAAAAATCAGAAAAATATAAAATTTGCTTCTCTGGGTTTTTTGACCTTAGAGAGATTTAATAAAAATATAAAACTTAATTTTCCACATTTAAAATATTTTATAATTAATAAACACTCCAGAACTTGAAATAATTTTAATAATTCAAATAAAACTTAATAAATCATGAAAATTTGTTCAAATGATTCTCTGGTCTAAGTATACCTCCAGTAAAAATTTTAAAGTATTAGGCTTTGCCTTGGTCAAGTTATGGAATTATCTTTGAAAAAAATTCTATTAGTTAGGAATTTTCTTTGAAAAATCCTATTTTTGCATGAAAATAAATATGCAAATTAAATTAAATTTTAAAAAATTACATTTTCTCCTCTGATGTGTCAATTGACCCATGAGTGAGGTGGGATAAAAATTCCAAAGTCATTTGGATTGAATTTGACAAATTATGAAGTGATAGGGTCTTAGAAGCAAAAGTGTAGTTTTGAAAATTTAGCCTTAATTAACATTTAGGCTTAATTCAAGGAGGGAAAAGGGTAACCTTTAATTTTAACTAACTAATTTGGATGATTGAAACACAAGGAGATTAATTGGTAGAAACCAACCTCACGCTTTCTATAATCAAGGGATAAATTTGTAATTCCTTAAATTATTAAAATTTAGAAGTCTAGTCAATTAAATAATCCTAGACTTATGGGTATGACTTTGAAAGTTGATAACTCACTAATTTAATACCCCTAATTGATGTTCAAATGATATTTAAGTGCTTTGAAAATAAATAATCATCATCACTTAAAATTCAACTTCTTTCAAAATAACTAAGATATCTACCAAAAT
>NW_018253696.1:8706-15193 GCF_001263595.1 Phalaenopsis equestris | reverse complement strand
AGATTTAGGCAGGTCACTAAAACTTTACTTTCCTGCTTCATATAAAATGCCCAAACATGCATTTTGAGTTTCAGGTGGTGGAACGAGAAGACTCACCAGGTACGCATTTACAGTCTACACCTTTTACTGTTTACAGCACCATCTTTCTTGTACTTTCGTACTGTACTTTTGATGTTAACACAAACTTACATGCTAAATAACGATGTCACCCTGCATGAAAACTAAAACTGTCATGAAAGCCACAAAACCAAAACCAAAACCAAAACTAAATCAACCAAGATAAAATTCACCGCTAAAACATTCAAAATATAAAATAACTCAAAATTTAATCACAAACATCACACAAAACAACAACTATAACTAAATTATGACGTCTCTATCAGATGATCGGGAATCCCTCGGAGGAGGTAACCTACTGTTGCTAACGAGGCTTCCCACAATATAAATAAAATTATGGAACTCATTAAGTTGGGTTTAGTAAGTTCATTTGGACTAAGTGAATCCAGTAGAAACTTTAACATGCCCCATAAAATTTAAAGAACTTCAACCATAGGGCCACCTGATTTGACATCATAATTTGACACCCTAGAAAACTCAAACTCGTCACGGTAAGAAGCTTGGAGCTAGCATGGTGGGCAACACGGTCATCTTCAACAACAAAACCTGTCTTCTTCAGCTAAATCATTCCTCCCTTAGAATTAAACAACCAAGTCATAGAACTTCGAGGTAGTCTACTTATGCAACATAAATCCTCACCCTATCTTTAGGCCTTTGTACAGCTTCATTGTACAATATAAGCCCTAAACTCATTTTAGGACTCTGAGGTTGTTGTCCGTCACGACCTAAATTCTCACATCTTCCAAGCTATTTGTGTGATTGTTCCACACAAATGTAAACCATAAACTAATAAAATTGGCATGATGAAACACTTAAATAATTTATCTTCAAAACTGAAGCCAAACAATAGGACAGCTTAGGAGGTCATCGAGGTTCTCCTTCAGATCTATGACATTTCCTAGTTCTTCCTCCTTTGAATTCCAAAAACAATGTTCCAAATTTGAACCAATCCTTTTTTACACCTCTTCATCCGATCTCGTTAAAAAATTCTATCCTTTTGAAATCATTGAAGATAATATTTCCTGATTTTTATCGAGAGTTTTCTTAGGTGACTTCAGTCATTTAAGATGTAATTAACTATAGGGGTTTGCTCTTATAGGAAGTTTGTCCGAACCCAGTTTAATATAAACCCTATTTAATTCTTTATATTAAAGTGGGTAAATTGTCGGCAAATAAAATGGTTTCGCAGATCAAACGGACGTCATACATTTCTTAGTTTATTTGATCGAGTCTCTTCCTCAAATCTTGTGTTTATCCTTCAGGATAGATACATGATTTGAGGTACAGCGCTCTTTCATTTAAACTATGAAAAAAATATGGGGTCAGTTCGATTTCATATTTTTCTAAACATTAAAATGTCCTTCCGAAGCGGGTGACAGGATTTCGATTCCGGCGACAAACAACTTCCAACGAGCAACTCCCCAACGGGCAACTCCCCAAACCAATCTAGCAAAACTCGCTAAAGGACATTCAAAATTGGTGACCTCGTCCTCGTGCTAAAAAAACCTATTCTTGCACGCCGCAAGGTAGGTGGAAAATTCGAGCCAACTTGGGAGGCAGTTGCGCAATTTGGAACATTAGCGAGTTTTGCTAGAGCGTAGGCATGGGCATTATCTTCCCGAGGAATCCGGTAGAAAGTCGCGTAGGGGATTTGCTCCAATAGCTTCATTGTGTACTAGTGCTATTCTGCTAGCCGTGGTTTTAGAATTTTGTATTATCCGATGACTTGTTGGTTGACGAGTTGTAAGTCGCCATAGATGACAATATCTGTTATATCCATTAAGATTGCCAACTCCAATCCGGTGATTAAGGCTTCATATTCTGCTTCATTGTTGGTGCACGACTCTGTCAGGTGGTATGAGAACCTCAACATACCCTTATCTGGCGTGATAAAGATCAAACCAATTCCTGCTTTGCCTAGTATGACTGTGTATGATCCTTTATCTTTTCTAGCTGATGAAGCACTGTCAAAGTACATCTCCCAGCGTTGCGCACTGGAGAACTCCATTTGTAATACTTGCACATGTGGTAGTTCGTCGTCCAGAGGAGACCTAGCTGGCAGTGGGTGTGCAGCGAGAAAGTCTGTTAGAATCTGCCTCTTGATAAAACGGAGGGGAACAAAAGTTCTATCGAATTGCAATAAGATCATCGACCATCTTGCTAGACGTCCGGAGAGTGTTGGTCGGGTCATCAAGTATTGCAACGGATTAACTTTCGAGATTAGGGTAATCTTATGAGAAAGCATGTAATGTCTAAGCTTTTAGGCGGCGAAAATTAACGCCAGACAATGCTTCTCAATAGATGAATACCTTACTTCCGTCAGTACTAGACGACGACTCAAGTAGTAGAGTGCATTTTTTTACCCTCGTCATTGACTTGGGCTAAGGGTGCTCCGAGTAGGTGTGCACAGAGATAGTCTATAAAGGTCGCGGTATAAAGTATCAAAGGTTTTTCTGGGATATGGGCTGCCAAAACATGAGGTCATTAAATATTGTATAACGTCCTCGAAAGCCCGCTGACATTTCTCTTCCCAAATGAATTTGGCGTCCTTTTTAATTAATGTTGAGAAGGGCTGACACCTACCTGAGAGATTAGAGATAAAGCGTCTCAAATATACCAACTTCTCCGGAAAGGAATGTAGTTGTTTTAAGGTTTTGGGATAAGACATTTCCAAGATAGCTTTAATCTTATCTGGGTTGATCTCGATTGTCCGATGACGGACAACGAATCCTAGAAATTTCTCGGAGGTAACGCCAAAGGCGCACTTTAAGGGATTCATTTTAAGGTCATATCATCGTAATCGTTCGAACACGATCCTCAAATCGCACAAATGGTCTATTTTCGTTTGTTTTTTATGATCAAACCATCCACGTAGCATTTTACTTTATTGTGAATGAGGTCGTCAAAAATCTTTGTCATTGCACGTTGATATGTTGCTCCGATGTTCTTTAACCCAAACGACATCACTGTGTAGCAGAAAATCCCGATAGGTGTTCTGAAGGCTGTAGTGCTGCATCTTCGGGAGTCATCTTGATTTGGTTGTATCCCGATGATCCGTCCACGAAGGAGAAGATTTCGTGTGTAGAAACGATATCCACCATCATTTTTGGTATTAGTAGTGGAAACTCATCTTTCGGACATGCTTTGTTTAAATCTATGAAGCCGACGCAAACACGAATTTGTCCATTTTTCTTCTTGACATGTACAATATTGGCTAACCATGTGGGGTATTGCTCTTCTTTTACAAAGTTAGTGTCAATCAATTTCTTTACCTTGGGGATGACTTGTTGTTCTATTTCGATGCGTATTCTTCAGGGAGCTTGTTTTATTGGGGTCATATTCTTATCCACCCCGAGTTTGTGAACTGTAACTTCTGCAGACAGTCCTGACATTCCATCATAACTCCTTACGAAGCAATCTTTGACTTATGTTAACAATTTGATCAACTGTAGAGATTCTTCATCGTTGAGTAGAGAACTTATAAATGTAGGTCGGGTTGCTCTTTAGTCCGATGTTGATATTCCTTTAATCCATAAATAGTTGACTTGATTTCTTTCTCAAATTATGGCAGAGCATCTTCTATTAGCTGATCAGTAGAGTCATCCTCTATATCAAGGCGGTCCTCTTCTGATTCACTAGTAACAACCATGCAAAATTTTGAGTCATGGATTGGTCCGACTGTACCAAATCCAAGACCCACTTTTGAGTTGAACTTTTACCATTCCATAATTTTTCAAAAAGTTGTAATTTATCTCTTGGCATTTGTTTTGGTAAGTGTCTTTGTTGGATTAACTTTTCTACATAAGGTGAAAAGTAACCAAAAGGCAATTCCATTAATTCATTAGGATTCTCATCCAAATTTACATGATTTTCAAGATTAGTAGAGGTAAAAGCACGGTAAAATTTGATCAGCTTCAAACCAATACTACGGACTTCCTTGACCTCTAAACTCTCGACCTTTTGAGGGAGATCGGAGTGAGGTTCAAGGTGTTCACATAGTGGTTTTTCCGATCATACATCGTCTCATATTCGCTTTTCTTATCATCTTCTAAAGAGATCCTGTACTGAGGTTTCTTCTGTTTTGTCATCATTATTTTATCTTTGGAACGTCTTCATCACCGATGTTGATGGTTGGCCTAGTCTGTTCAATGATTAAGTTGGTTCTTGCTCGTCCACGTCCCCGGCCTCGATCTCGGGTGCGGGAACTAAAAGAACATCCACCAACTTGTTGTAAGAGAGTAGTGGAAGATCGCAGAAGTAGAGTTGAATGGCTCTGCCATTGTATTTCTTCTGGATCTTTACTTTTGTTGGTTGCAATTTAGCGAGAGAAGACAGTTTCCTTCGGAGGCACGTAGTAGGCAGTATCTTCATGAATGTCAACTTCATGAACTGAAAACGGTTGTAGATCTCCTTTGATGCAATGTTTTTGCCCTTCTTTGTAGTACTTGATGCACTGGTGTATAGACGATGGAACCAAGTTGTGTTCATGAATCCACGGTCGGCCAAGTAGAGCGTTGAAAGAGGTCTCGGCGTCGATGATATGAAATTTAGCGGTTGTTGCAAGTTTTAACCTTCATAAGCAATGTAATCGATCCAAGGGCTCTCTCTCCCTTTTGGTTGAATCCTCTTAACATCATTTTATCGGTTGTAAGCTCCTGAGCTTCAATGTCCAAATAGACTAATGTTCGTAGACTCATCAAGTTGAGTGATACTTCAGGATCTACTAAAACTCCGGACAACACAAATTTGTCGATGTTAACGGAGATGTAGAGTGGTCGGTTGTGGTCGACGGTACCAAGCAGCAAGTCTTCGTCTGTGAAGGTCACCTCGGTTACCCCAGGCTGTTCTTTCAATGAGCAAACTTTATCTGAGGATGTGTTGGCCAACTAAGCTAAGCAAATCTCTAGGTCGAGCAACGTTGTAACCAGAGATTCTATCATTTCCTTTGATAGGATCAGAGTATCGTAAATGCTTAGTTCTTAATCGGGCCGGCAACTTCCTAAGATGAGCTAGCACGTTGTAATCCACTTTATATGGTCCTCCAATTTTTCTCTTGGTTATGTGTTTCTTTCACTGGTGAAGGATGAGATAGTTCTTCTCGAGTTACTATTTGTTTTCCTTTATCCACTGGAGCTGTTCTCGGGGGTAACACTTTACCTCTTCTCAAGTTTATTTTTGTAATTTCTTCTTCTTGAGATACCTTCGTTGAATTTTCCCGTGTTTCTTCTTTGTCAGAAAGATCTAAGTTGATGGCAAGCGGTGTGTCATGCTCGAGGATTGGTTCCTCACTCTCGGTGCTATCATAGCTGGTATTGTTGATGTCTTCTTCGGTCTTGTTAGCGAGTTCATCAGACTCAAGTACGATTTGAGGATCATTCCGAAAATCGAGATCAAAATTAGATTGGTCATAATCGATTATGTCATCACTAAAAACAGTTAAAACGTAGTCGAAATTACAATCATTATATTCATAAGACCCCGAACGGGCAAAAAGATAATCAAACAAAGTCAGAGGTTTGAGGATTTTTTTTCCCGAATCTGAGACAATTTTTTTCCAGAATCTGAGACAACCAATCTAGTAGAGGCAGCCCCTATCCTACCCCCCTTGCTATCAATCTTCGTAGTAGTGTTCTTCTTCTTCATTGCCTTTGACGATGACGAATCTCCTGGTGAAATCTTCATCTCAGGTTTGGCAGGCTAAAGACTCTGAACGGAGGCTTGTTTTGATGCATTCTGAATTTGATTCAATATTTTCTTGGATGATTTGCTCCAGACCGCACTCCATTTTTTTCAGTGTATGTGGAAGATTGTTTCTATGAATCTGGATTTGATTTAGGACCCTCTTGAGCTCGTCCCAAGTCCGACTCCATCCCTCTTCTCCGGTATATGGATCAATCGGAGAAATTGTCTCGGCCGTAATCATATTTATGGAACCTTTTTCAGGTTCCTTTAAATATTCTTTCGGAATCGTTATATTTTCTTTGAGATTTTTCTTGAGTCAATCCTTAAAGATGAAGCATTCTTCTATTGTGTGTCCCAACAATTGGTGATACATGCAATAACTTGGTTCATCCTTTTTATCGACCTCTTCTGGTTTTCTGTTTTCTTTGGCTCTGGTAACTTTGGCTCTGGTAATCTGAACTCAGGTTTTTTCATCAGACTTCTGAACATTTTGGATACGACTTCATCTTTGAAAGAATACACAATTTTCTGTCGTTCTGACAGATATATTCTCTTATTCTGAGATGACCCTCCTAGAGGCGGTTGCTGGTTGGACTGACTATTTTGTTTCGGAATATGCTGTGATGAAGACTGACGAGGATTTTCTGCATATATCTTCATTGGTTGTTTTCCTTTATCGACAGTCGCT
>NW_018253696.1:5976-8520 GCF_001263595.1 Phalaenopsis equestris | reverse complement strand
TCATGCTAAGGTTTCTCCACCTCAAAATGTAGTCCACCAAAGTCTCGTTGGGCTTTTGCTTTTCCATCAAGAATTCTCTTATAGACACATGATGTTGCGCTCTGGTGAATCTCTTCACAAATAATTGTTCCAGTTCTGCAAATGTCTTTACTGATTTGTTGGGCAAATCAGCATACCAATCGAAGGCGATCCCTGATAGGCTGCTGACGAACTGTTAGAAGAGTAAAGCCTCGCTATTCCTTATGTTGCCACAACTGACTCGAAAATATGCTACATGCTGTCTGGGATTTACAGTCCCGTTGAATATCTTAAATTTTGGGGCCACGAAACCCTTGGGGAAGGGTACGGCATCGAATTCTTCCGGGTAAGGTCTGCCCTTTAGAATCAATGCACCACCCTTGGATTGGGTTACGACCTCTTAAACTTGCTCGACTATTTGCTTAAATTCTTTCTCTGGTATGGCGCTCGATGAAGAATCCTTCTTTGGTTGTTCATCTCTATTTGTCGAGACAACTTCTCTTCTTTCATATGTAATATATATGATTTCTGGTTGGTTGATCTCCAGAGAGGCTAGTTGCGGTGCTTGTGATTGCCCTTGAATGGTGGTCATGACGGTCATGGCTGCGGTCATCTCTTCTGTCATTTTCTCCAGTTGACTGACTTGTTCATCTCTTATGAAGATAGCCCTGCGCAGCTCATCTATGGCGTTCTCTTCGACGAGAGGTTGAGTCTCGCGTGCAGATTCGCTAGCAGATGTAGCGGCTCTGGTTTCAATGGCATGGACATCCATGAAATCCTCTTCGAAATAATCATTATAGTCAAAATCTTCATCATTGTTGTCGATGGAAACTCTGTATTCCTGAGCCAACTCGGAAATCTCGACCCTTAGCTTTTCAACTTTTTCTTCAATCATTGATTCTTTGATTCTTTTAAGATTTGGAGGACCCTGCTGGATCTCCTCCTCTTGTTCTTCCATTTCACTGGCAATCGCTGCGACGATGTCAGATACTTCGGACCCTGGCTTCATTCCATGATCTTGCCTTGTGGGCTTATTGAACTGTATTGGTACAACGACCTTGAGTATCCATACATTTTTCTTTGACGATGATGTCTCAGGACGGAGTGAGTTTCCTAGCAGAAACATCGGTATGTCGAGGAAGAGTATGCTCCCCATGGTGCAGACCAACTACAATATCGGGTAATCTCTTTGTCACAGGTAATCTCTTTGTCTTTTCCTTTAGAAATTTAGGGATGTCTTTATAGTGGGTGATCGATAGGATTCTTGGACTCAGTCTTGACTTAATCGGTCGACGACAGGTCCTGGCGACGACAGACTCGGTGGTGACGATGGTGGTATCAACTCTGCTCCCCAAGCGAAACCAGACAAGAATAAGAGTAGGCAAAGCCTCAGTTAACTTTTTGAGATTGTTTGGCGGATCGGACGTCCTTTAAAATTTCTTTCTTCATGCGAGGAGTTATTGCATGTCTCACTCGTTTAAGTAGTTCACTGATTGAACAACATTCTTTAGAGGCTAGCCTCTGAAAAACCGAACTGACTCGGGTGATAGGAGTTAGGGATAAACACAAGACTTGAGAATGAGGTAATTTAAGTCAGTGTTTAAGTCAGTTTTGAAACATTTAATAGAATTTCTCCTCAAAACTGAAGCCAAACAATAGGACAGTTTGGGAGGTCATCGAGGTTCTCCTCCGGATCTATGACATCTCCTAGTTCTTCCTCCTTTGGATTCCAAAAACAAAATGTTTCAAATTTGAACCAATCCCTTTTCACACCTCTTCATCCGATCTTGTTGAAAAATCCTATCCTTTTGCCTCTTTGAAGATAATATCCTCTGATTTTATCGAGAGTTTTCTTAAGTGACTTTGGTCATTTAAGATGTAACTAACTATAAGGGCTTGCCTTTATAGGAAGCTTGAAAGCTTGTCCGAACACAGTTTAATATAAACCCTATTTAATTCTTCATATTAAATAGGATAAGTTGTCGGCAAAAAAAATAGTTTCGCATATCAAACGGACGTCATACATTTCTTAGTTTATTTGATCGAGTCTCATCCTCAAGTCTTGTGTTTATCATTCGGGATAGATACAGGATTTGCAGTACAATGCTCTTTCATTTAAATTATGAAAAAAATATGGGGTCAGTTTGATTTCATATTTTTCTAAACATTAAAATGTCCTTCCAAAGCGGGTGACGGAATTTCGATTCCGGCGACCGACAGCTTCCAACGGACAACTCCCCAAACCAAAATAGTGCTGACAATATATTAATTCTTTTTGAGTATTTATTGACTTCAACTTAGGGGCCTTTTGGTTGAGTGAATTATTGGTGTATTATAAAGATTTGAGAAATTTATGTGTTTGGTATGAAAGTTTACAAATACAATTGAAAATTTTAATGAATTTGATGTTTACACTATAGTTCATTTTGAATGAATTTAGAATTTGGTCAATTTGGCCAAATTTTTTCTCATCATTCATATAAAATATTATAGGCAAGTTGCCACAGCCCGTCGAAGCCTACCCGG
>NW_018253696.1:0-5603 GCF_001263595.1 Phalaenopsis equestris | reverse complement strand
GGTTCGGGGGCGCCCGCCCCCCGCCTCCATCCCCCCACCCCACCCCCGCGCCCAAGTAAATACATTACTTTCAATTCACTTCAAACCAAACAAAAAATATAAAGTCCTACATTTATTGTATAATGAATCAAATAATATAATAGTATTTCAAATACATTATAATCATAGTACTCTGCAAACATTTTATATTGTAATTTATTTTTAGCAAACCAAATGGCCTCTTAAACAACAATAACATCACTATAAATCCATAATTACAAACGCTCCACTAAAAGTGCATTTCAACTTGAGGAAGCACTCTATATATGTTCCCAAATAAAATAAAAAATTAATTAAGTAAAAATGGGAAGTGCTTACATGAGAATAAGCTTCACATCTTCCAATCATGATTTCGTTAGACTTTTGTATCAATAATTTCATTAAAAATGAACATAAAATTCAAAAGTATCACTTTTAGGATAAATAGAATTATCATTTTGCTTTTGGATAGATTCATTATTATGTTAGTTAAAAATTCTGCTATTTTGATGGCTCAAACCAAAATTTAAACCTAATTCGTATTTGAAATTCACCTTCTTAAACTCCTATAAGGAACCAAAAGGAAAAAAGTCATGCATGCAATAATAAACTATTGAGCTAAGTGAGATCCGGACTCGCGAGCAGTCTGTTGCAATGTGCAATTTTGGAAGTAAAAATGATATAGAGATAACAAAAAAGAGAAAACAAGTGAAAAAAACATTTAGAAACAAGATATTTATTAAAGAAATATTGTGACCATAGACAATCAACATAACACTGGTACTCATGCTAAACATATTTGGATTTTTCAAATAAATGCTTGAAGAAACTTTTTCAGGGGCATTTAAGTGGTGATTTTATAGTATTATTTTGTTACATCTTAATGAAGATATAAGTGGAATTTTCAAATCTTAATGAGCTTGATTTCATTACATTGAGCGAAGGAATTTTGTTATGATAGTTGATGATGAATATCAAGCTTTGCTACTATTGTATTCATAACCTCCCTCTCTTAAGAAAATTTTTGTGATGTCATATTATATTGGACAAATACAATTAGTTTAAAGAATGCTAAAAATTCACTCCTTACTAAAGATATAAGTATTAAGATTAAAGGTGTTAAAGAAAAAGTATTAGATGGATTGTTGGATAGGAGAAGACCTTTTAAGATGTAGTACACCTCTAATCATGGTGAAGAAAATCTCGTTGAAGGTAAGAGAATACAACATGTTCGATTACAAGAAGAAACCATTTTGATAGAGAATGTCAAACTTTGGAAAGCAAGGAATAACATGTCGATGACAAACATAACGAGGATAAATCATCAAATTGGCCAGATGAAAATTTGAATAATACTTCTCTAATAAATGTAAGATAAAGATCATTGATCAATGAATATGGATTCTACTTGTTTGTGACATATATTATTGTGTGAATTACTTTCCACTCGAGTCATGTTCAAATGACTATGTCCATTTAGAAAATGACTTAGTGTATAAGATAGTAGGTTTAGGTACAATGAAGTCAAACTTACATAATGAAGCCACTCATGAGGATGTTCGAACACTATTTGGGTATTAGTGAAAAGCTCAATTTGAAACGAAGACAATATTAGAAAAATAGAAAAAAATTTACATTGTCATATTATTGAATAAGTAGAGGATTTGCTAAAATTTTAACTTAACTTTGTTAGGATAAGTACATAGTTAAAATTTGTGGTCTAAGAACAAATATAAATATCTTTTTTTTTTCTGTATAAAATCATAATTAAAAGTTTGTTACAGATTTTGTTATTTAGGACAACAAAATTTAAACTTAATATAAATTTAAGATTCACCTTCTTAAACGATCATAAATAAGTGAAAAAAAAAAAAAGAGATGGGTATGCATGCATGAACTTATTATGTGCCAAAAAGAAAGTTGAGCTTGGAATGGCTAGTAGACATGGGTTGCCATTGGAATTAAGAAGAGATAAAAAAAGAAGAAAACAAAGCTAAGGCAATCGAGTGAAAAGAAATAGAATTAATCAAGGAAAAAAAAAAATTTACCATGTATAACTATCTTAATGCAATGCAAGCACAATCATGTCATAAATATTGTGAAAATTCAATAGACATGCGAAAGAACAATTTGTGGAGCATTTGGGTGGCATTTTTTTGGTATTATTGAAATATTCTTTATTAATCATATTTCTTATAGTACTCTCTTTTATTCAGCAAGAAAGCTTTCGTTCTTTATTTAATAATGAGATTAGGTGTATTTGAGTTTAGGAGTGTTTTCTTTTGCTCATTTTATTTGTACGTTTATATCTTGTAGCATTATAATAATATTGGATCAAACTCTCTCCATTTTTGTGTTTGTAGTCTATTATTTTAGCCAAATCACAAATTTTAATATCTTGTAGCATTTGATTTCTTTGTTAATATTTTGTGGTTTCATCATATTCACTCCTAATAGACACTTTCAAATTAAAAGTTTGATTTTTTCCCACTAGGTTTCAAAATAATTTTCAATATGCCATGAGACCTTCAACTTATCAGCAAGTTCATGACTTGTTTTCAATATATAATAATAAAAATGCCTAAACATTGAATTGTTACCTAAATAAATCGTATTCAAGCAAAAAGGAATTTCTTTAATCATATAAAACTATACACATAGAGCTTAAAAGTTGCCCTAAAGGCAGCCTGCCAACAAACTGGGGAAACCATGAATGAATGCTAAGAAAGCCACCATTCGAGTGTATAAGGAAACATCTTACCTTAGGAGAAAAACACAAGAAATTTGCCACAAATTAAAGTATCAGCAAGAATAAAAAAATTTGATTTCCAGGATATTTAATATTTTGCCAGAATGTTTTGCAAAACTTAGACAGTCATCCAACCAAATAGCATAGAAATGAAGGGAATCACCCTCATTTAATCGCCTACATCAGAAAAACTTGCATGTAACATTTACTCTAAAGCAGAAAAAAATATATTTGATAGTTTTTCATACCTTACCAACAAAAACCAGTGGTATCAAAAAGGTTGGTGCCGCTGAAACCAATCCCAGAAGTAAATATTCTAGCTCGGTGAAGCTCTGTTATCAGAATTGATCCCCATCAATGCAAGCTTAATGCAGCACAAAAAAATAAAAATGCTAAGTTCAAAGAGTTCAACTATCTATGACCGTAAATAAACTTCAGTATCTGCGGTAACCCCAATTAATATGTATCCTTATTCCCAACAAAAAGTTGAATTTTAAAATCTAATCAAATTCAACAAGGTATTTGAAAAAAATAGAGCAAAGTTTATAAATTGCAGTGCCCACATAAGAATTTATCATAATACTTCCACAACAAGCCTTCAAAATGTCTTTCCTAGGAAGAAGGTCAAAAGTAATCGAAGAAAATAATGACACTGTACGAATAAAATCTCAAAATCTAATGGTTACATCTGAAGAAGATCACAACAATAAAACTAACAAAAAATACTATAGAGCTGTTGGGTCGCAAGTGGGATTTAACACAAATATGATTTAGTAAATCATGAAAGTAATAAGTCTTCAAAAGATATACAGAAAATTTTATTAACTTTTTCAGCACTATTTGATAACAAATAGAAGATACTCCAATGTTGCAATGGGAGCAATTGCGTCATTTTTGAAAAAGTGTATTAAGTTTCCCATTTGAACTAGGCTATCATATTTTCATACGGAGCAACCCAAAATTTTATCCATGTTTTCATAATATTATTAGTGCAATACATAATGCTCATATCCGGGTGGTGGTCAGCATACGGTTGCTGGTCAAGTATCATAAGAGATTTTATTTTGCTTCGCAGAATGTAATGGTTATAGTTTCATTTGATCAACGACTTATAGACATTGCTTCATATTATGAGAATTCAAGAGCTAATATGAGAACATTACAATAGTCTATGAATGAGAGTCTTAAACATAATACAAAATAAACTTAATTTGATTGACCCTGACTCTACAAACATTAAAAAACTTTTGACATCATTTAAAAGATATCGATTTTATTTAAGTGGGTATCACTGAAGCACGCCCTATAAATACTTAATAACA
This sequence comes from Phalaenopsis equestris, assembly GCF_001263595.1. NCBI lineage: Eukaryota > Viridiplantae > Streptophyta > Magnoliopsida > Asparagales > Orchidaceae > Phalaenopsis > Phalaenopsis equestris. The sequence continues at coordinate 1,514 of NW_018253696.1, read as the reverse complement.
CAATAGTTATACAATCAGCGATACGCACAACTACACAATATAGTTGAGAGAATTTTTTGGATTTAGAAATAAATGTTTCAAGTCTTAAGTCATAAGCATCAGTTTCTTATACAGGCGAATAGCTTGTGCATTGTTGCATAGATTCATTAGTCCCTATCAAGGCATGCTCCATATTTTAATATATTTCAAACTAAGGTGCAATATAATCAGTTTGGAAAGATTGAAGTACATAATGAAGACCCTGACATGCATGTAATAATTACAGAGAGAATTCAAGAAGATATTATATGACATGTGATTGCAATCTACTTATGAGAAACACGTACAAGAATTATTGTTTATTAACTGTAAATCTATTTTATTCAAAAGCATTTATTTACTTGTGCATTTTTATAATCAGTGACTCAAAAATATTGATCAAGTTGAAAAGCTTGCTGAAATTTATGATGTATATCCAAATTTGTCTTCGATTCAGCATAATCTCAAATTTACTTTGGATGATATGGATTTACAGATTTGCCAAATCCTATTAAAATTAAATCTTACATCCAACGGGAGAAATAAGAGATTTATGTTTTCTTAAGATCTCCATTTGACAAAATTTACGTTAAAACCTACTTAAAACTTCTGTTGAAGTTGCATTCAAGCAGTCCCGAACAATTACATACGAACCGAGGAACAGAGGAGCGGGTAGAAAAACAGAGAATAAAGTTAGAGAAAGAGCACAGACCTCGTAAAGCTTGTAAGGAACGATGATTCCAAGACAGAGTGTGAGCCAAAACGGAGTATAGAACAGAAAGAAGAGTTCTCCCCATCTCTTGCTCGGATTCGGAGCCAGCCATAGACTTCCAGATTCAGTCCCTCTCGCTGCTGCAACTACTTCGCCTCCTCCCCTCCCTTTCCCTTCCAATCCTGTATCAAAAAAAACTGTCAAAAACCTACTAAACAAAGCCAGAGGAAACCGCCATCTCTACCGACTTAGATAGAAAATCCCTAAGGATGCCCCATTTAAAATCTGTTAGAGAGAAAGAGAGAGAGGGAGAGAGTCTAAACTTCTCACCCCCCATCCCGGTAGAACAGGATGGTCCCCGACGAAAGTGGGAACAGCTAATCTCTTGCGAATGGATCGAGCAAAACCGCCCTAGGCTTCGTAATCCTCCATGCGGGCTGCAGCTCACTTCTGTTCACGGGTTCACTCGCCGGAGAGGGACGTTTTTGGAACTAATAGCGTTGAGCGGAGAAATATGGCTTGTTATCCGGTCAGATTCAAAAGTACATTTAAGATTAAAATATTTCTTTAAATTTTAATCTTATTGAAATATTATATAAAAAATATTAACATTTTATATCAGGAGTCCGTACATATCAACCATACAAAACTTTAAATATAATATTTTTGTCACATTCAGAACACGGAAGAAGGTACACCACAGCAATGCGGATACATGATGAAATGAAATTAAATTTTTTTGTATTATGAAAAAAATACTTGCATGCAAATAAAAAAAATAAAT
>NW_018253695.1:0-9293 GCF_001263595.1 Phalaenopsis equestris | reverse complement strand
CTAACGGTCCAGGAGGAAAGAGTATGAAGAAGGAGGGTCTATCGACAGAAGACCATCAGACTCATTTGTCCGACCAAGTGAAGCTCTTTGAGTCAAAGCAAGCAAGACTAGGGTCGACCGAGCCACCAGACACATTAAAAGATGACTCGAGCCCAAATAATTGGACTAGAAATGAGACGGAGGCATCCAAGTCAGCCACCATGAGAAAATTGATCTAAGGGAAGAGCCGACCCTGCAATAGAGGGAAGATCAAATTCCTCAACACTTCCAAACGTCCAGAGGTCTCTCTTAAGTTATAAAGAATTGATAGCCATACTAGATTAGCCGATCAATTCATGCCGACCAGACTCAATTGACCGACCTAATCCTACGACCCAAGCTAAATTGATAGAGCAGATTCTACTGACCCGAAGCAAACTAACCTCGGCCAACCGAGCTATAACAGTCAAACGATAAGCTCATACATGTATAATAAATAGAAATTCCCTAGTGTCAAAATATAATAACATCATTATACATTCTACTCTATAAAGAGGAGAATCATTTTAAGAATAAGACAAATTTTTGTTCATTATTTTAAGTTATCTCCCCCTCTCTCTCGCCCCCCTATTTACACTTTATTTATTCGGTGTGATTCATAAACAAAATTGAATTCAACATTCTAAAAGGTGCAATGTGCGTTGATCTTGCCACAAACAAGAAGAGGAGAAACACAAAAAGAAGAAAACTACAATAAAGAAATCAATAATATGGAGTGCACCAAAGAGTTCGTGGCATGACAAATCCAAGAGTTGAAGGATCAATTTTTAGACAACATCAGAGACACGCTGACTCAGGGAAGAAAGCAACACCCCCAAGACGATGGGTCGACACTCAACTGCAAAAGAATTACTCATGCCTTGGAAAGAGAAGGTAACTCCTAGTACTTTGATAATGTTGGGTCAACATTGATTGACCTACACCGGCTTGGGCATATTGAGATGCTTCGACAACCTAAGAATGCACTCTCAATGAATCTCTAAGGACAAGCCTCTAGAGTGATTCAAGATTCCATCGTTGGAGTCCTACAAGCAGCAAATTGGTTTGAACGACCACATAGCCTCATTTGAGTAAGTCGTGAGTTTGTTAAGGGTCACTGATACGCTGAAATATTTTCTCTTCTTTACTTCAATGAACGAGTCGGCCCTTTGTTAGTTAAATGAATTGTTGTTAGGAGCAACGACCCAATGATAGGGGAAAATTTTGTTACTTCAATGAGGTCGTACTAAAATTTTTGTGCTCGTTTATTACTTGCAGCAAGAAGGAGATATTGGAAGTGCGATACTTAGAGCTTGCAGTTGCTCATGCTGCCCTAACTTAGGGCCGAAAGGAATTGTTCTTCTGATACATGTTGGGTCTGTAGTGACCAAAGAGGTTAGTCTGGTTGTTGGAGCTGGCCATCAATCATGTATCATTCGAGGAGTACAACTCTAACCATACTTCCCCCAAAGAATCATTCACCTGTCACCCACACAAAAGGGACACCCAAGGAAAATGGTGGAGACCGAGACATGATTTAAGTCCTTTCACCAATATTTTCTACGAAAAAGCTCAACCAACTTGAGACCATATGACAACCAACAAAACACATCACCGAGAGAGTCAAACTTTGCCCAAATTGTTATGATGAGCACATGTTTCATAGCCATGAAGTACCCAAAATAGCTCCATTGAGAGCTATAATGGTTGAGATAGTAGTTGTCATACAAAATAATGATGACTTTAAAAGAGCATCTCTGTCGAAGATCGGAGCTTACCTCAGTAACCCCAAGAAGTACTATTCCTACCATCAGAACCATGGACACAAAAAAGAGGAATGTTGGTACCTTTAAGACATGATTGGATATTTGATCAAGTCTAAAAAAAATGAGTATTAGTACCAAGAGCAACGACCCAATGATAGAGGAAAACTTCAATCGAGGAAATATCAAACGTGTCAGTCCGTGTCCATTAGATACTCATCGATGATCTCAATAAATGAGTATTGTCTGAGGAGAACTTCAAGCGTGGTCAAAGCATGGTCAAGTCCCTATTATATATAACCTAGAGCTTCCTCTAGGAAATCAACAACCAATTCAAGGGAATGTGGCTGTGCCAACTAGCGTCGACTGGCCAACTCACTCCGTGTGGACTACCGGACCCACAATGCCTATTCTAAACTAAGAAGCCTGTGTATTCCTCCCAAGAACTTCAAAGCTCTTCTCACAAGGATATTCTGGCGACGTCACAAATTTCAGCAAGGTTTCGAGCTATCAATGTTTGGACTGTACATTGATGGAATTGCTGACGTCCCGAGTCATCAGCTGCAAGTGAAATGACAACAACAACTAGAGCCTAACCCTTTGATGTGAAAGAAGGAGATCTGACACGAGGGAGGGGCTTTGGAAGAGAGGAAGAGATCGGGCGGCTCGGGCCATCGATGGAAGGAGGTTAGCTTGGGGGAGAAGCGTCGTCAGTGGGAAGAAGCCATGAGAGTCATGGCTCAGGCACGAACAATCTAAGAAGAATATAAGTTGAGGCAGCTTGGTGTGTGAAGCATAACCTACAGTGAGGTGAGGCTGACGACGAAGTGAGACCAGCGACAAGGCGTGGTCAGCTGCTCAGTTTCGTGAAGAGTGAGGCTAGGGCACATGAGCAAGGGATTGGGGAGTGGTGGGAGAGAGAGAGAGAGAGAGAGAGAGAGAGAGAGAGAGAGAGAGAGAGAGAGAAGTGCATGTGAGTTTATATAGTTATTATTATTTTTTTAAATATTTATTATTTAAAAGCCTTGATTTTCACATTACTGGCTCGTGCACAAAACCATAGCAAAATAGTTGTCCTCTCTCAACAAATTGACATTCCAAATCCTCTCCCACAGTCTATTTTATCATCTGAGGTCAGCTGGATAAATTCACTGATGAATGAGCCAATTTAAGCCAGTTTAGCACGCGGTATGATAAATGAGGTCTATTGGCCCGATCAAAGCCATCTATCAGACAAAATATCGACCAGCCTTCGCTTTAGCAACAACCAAATTCTAGCATAATAATTCTGACAACGTGCCCCTCAACACGTGTAAGAGGGTCTCGAATGGATGTCTTACATTATTAGATCAGCACATGCATCAAACAAGGTTTCGTAGTTCTCGAGCGAACATCTTACACTCATGATATCAAAAACGACACTAACAGCCAAGTTTTATATAGATCAAATTTAGAGGTTGCATGGAGTGTCGAAGTCTATTGTCACTGACAAAGATGGTAAGTTTACTTCCAGATTATGGAAGAGGGTTTAAGAAGCTTTGAACACTTAATTAAATTCAGTACAACTTTTCGCCCTCAGATGGATAGCTTGTTAAAGAGCACCATTCAGACTTTGGAGGATCTATTAAGATTATATGTTCTTAATTTTGGTGGAGGATGGAATCACATATACCTTTAATAGAATTTGCTTAGAATATCAATTATCATGTTAGCATTAGGATGACCCATATCAAGCCTTTTTGTTGGGCTGAGACAGGCGAACGAAAGACCATTAGAGCTATTTTGGTTGATGATGCAACTGAAAAGGTTATGATGATCAGGGACAGATTAAGGGCAGTGTAGAATAAGTAGAGAAAATATTATGATGTCAATCACATATTAGTGAGCTTGAAGCTGGATAATTTATCTTTATTAAGGTCAATCCATTGAAGGGGTGCAAAGATATGGAAAAATAAAAAAATTGAGCCCCACATCTGTTGGTTCATTTAAGATTGTGGAGATAAATAGGAAGGTAGCTTATAAATTTGCTTTACCAGCTCATATACAAAGAGTGCATAATATTTTTCACATTTCTTCACTCAGGAAGTATATTACATATAAGTAAACTAGGGTGATAACACACTCAGTTGATATTCAAACTAATATGACTTATATTGAGGAGCGCAAAAATATTTTAGAATATGGTGAATACGCTTTATAATGAAGAAATCTTATTTGTGAAGATTTTATGAAAGCATGGATCAAAGAAGAATGCTACTCCATAATAAGTTTTTGAGATGCATGAAAAAAAATCCATAACATTTCGTTTGAGGTATGTTGTCATTATTTTAACTCTTTTCGAATTTCGAGCACAATTTTTTTTATGAGGGGAGATTATAATAATTGAAAATAAATAAATTTAAATAATAATGGTACTAACAAATCAAATAAGAACTAAGAAAATCATGCCTTCGATTGCGACTTAAGAGTCCTATTACCCCATTCAAACCAAAGAAATAGAGAGATCAAAAGAGAATAAAATTGTTCATACCCTAACCAATTAAAAGAAGAAAAAAGAAAGAAGAAAGAAGAGGAAGGAAGAAACCATATGAGAAGGAAGAGTTTAACCAACGCCATGCTTGTGTGCTTGCAGAGGAGGTGGAGGAAGAAGAAGGCGCATGCGCAGCTTTGAGTCGAACCACAACCAAAGGAAGAGGATAGAGTGTCGTATGTGAATAAGGGCAAAGTTCGAAAGTCATAAAATGCATGTTTTATACTTTAATAAGCTAATATATTATTTTATGAATAAATTATATATGTGTGAAAGTATGTATATTTAATTAATGGAAAGTTTATTAAAATTAGGACTCAAACAAATAATCAATTCAAATTTGAAGGAGAAGTTGGAGGAGCATGCGAGTGAGGTAGGAGAGTGATTCGAAAAACTTATAAGGTGAATATTAATGTTATATTGTTATTGGGACGAAAAAATATAATTCTGTAAATTAATGTTATTATATTTTTATGTAATTATAAAATGCATAGAAGGTTAATAAATTCCCGGGAATTGAGGAAGATAAGAAAATCATAAGATTAAAATAAGTTAGTATTTTAAATCATTGTTACATATTCAAAGAAGTTAACTAAATTTAAGACTTACTTTAGGATGTACTTCTTATAGTTATATGCACTTGTAATTGATTTAGGTATTAGCCAAAAGGAAATGAAGTGAAGGGTTAAACTTTTACAGATTTCATTCAAGTCAAGGTGAGTTATTGTTTTTGTGTATGCATTGAATTAAGATTTATTAATGGAATAATTACTTTATTAAATAGTTTAAAATAATTATTTCATTCATGTCTTGCATTTTAGAAGTTTAAAATGTGTATCACAAATGAGATGAAAATAAGATAAATATGAAGGTATATTTTAAAAGGAATTAAATTGATATGAAATGAAATATAATGGTAAGTCATACATGATTCCTCTTAGATAATACTAGCAGGGAATGTGATGTACCTGTGCACAAAAAAGAAAATGAATAAGTTGCATCTTCGGCTGCATATTTTGAGGGTACCTACGGATATAGTTTTTAAGGGTATATTCGAGTACCATTTTTTACAATACATTCGGGTATGACAGTAATCATGTTATAATTATGTTAAAAAGAGAAAATATTTAATGTAAAATGGGAAAAGATAAAATTAAAGTGAAAGTTTATAATTTCATAAATAAATGAACAGTTTTTTTTTTTTTTTTTGTCATTCATACATAGCATTAACATAAAAATTTAATGCATATTAAGATTATAATCGCTCACTAAGATAAACTTACTAGTAAATTTAAATTTCCCTTTCAGGAAAAAGAAAAATTATAACTTGATTTACAATAGAAGGATCACTACTGCTAAACATTTATGCTGACAGTTTATTCGTACTACTTTCTTCGGATAGTAATATATTGTTTAGGACCATTTTGAGATGTTATATTCATTTTATGTTTCTGCATTTTTTTATTTTATTGCACTTTGTAGATTTTAGTGTCTCTTTTATATATTGAAAGTTTATAAAAAGATAAGTTGAAAGTAAAATTTAAATAATTTCACCATCCGATCGTAGTTTTCGACTTAGTTAATTCTAAGCTATTGGGCCAGACTGTAACAGACACTTCATTGACTCTAAAAATGCATAAGAAAATAAGAATTGTTGTCTTTATTCCTTACAAAATACACATTGATATTTATAATTATAAATAACGTGCAACGTATGAAATGAATTGTCATATGGAATGGATGAGCTAACCGACACTTGCATAACATGTATTATTATTTATTTACATTCCCTCCATTATGGGCATGATTTCCCATTGAATAGTGTGTACAAATTATCAATCTAATGCACATGTGTGACACATAATAAATTTAGCAAGAAAAATAAACATAAAATAAATAGCCAAAATATAAATAAAGCATACCACAATAGTTGTATATATGAAAAGCCCCAATTGTGTCCTACTATTAGATTAAACAAACATTTGTAAGTGTGCAAATCACAACATCTAAGAGTGTGCAAGTCGGTGTGGTTAAGGGTATACTCATATGAACCTTATAAGGTGAGCGAGTTTGATCTTACTCAAGAATCCAATTAAATTAAGATATGTCATATAAATATAATAAATTTTAAAATACATATGCATGTAGATTTTACCTATAGTTTTCATGAAAAATAAGTTTTTTTTATTAAAAGGTCGATCTCTTCAAGGTTGTAAATGCTTAGAATGACATAACCTAAGCTATTCATGTTTTTTGCATGTTCTTTTAGAATTTGGTTATGGTACATTAATTTTCACAATTTGATGAGAATATCAAAAGATAATTATATATTATTATACAATAACCACATGTTGTAGTCATAAGTCCACAAAAATTCTACCGCAAAGGTGTCAATATCCCTAATGTATAACCTAGATGATATGATGTGAACGGACTACCTAAACATCTATAAAAAAAACATTAGTATGTTGGTCTAGATGACTTAATAAAATTATATATATATATATATATGCATCGAAGCAAATTATATAGTGCCAAGGCGTTACCCCTTGCAATGTTGTAGCGCCAAGAGGATGGTGTCATGGTGTTATGTTGTGCAACTCGGAGGCTTCACAAAAGCAACATATATGCATATTTGACAACAATGATTTATCAAGTTATCTTCACATTATATGATAATATATTTGTAATGCATGGATGATATGACTTGCACTTGACAATGATAAGTTATGTTTCATCGAGAGCTGATGTTGCTAACACTCTATGATTGCGATAGTTGTATTCAACTGACAACACCGCATCCACCCCATGTAATAACATGAATGAAGTTTGCTAGGTCACTGCAGAAGGTGTCGCTCGAACTGCTCAAAGAATAGATGGTAGGGTCTTTGTTTGGTTTCTCTTAGCTCCTTCAACTTTTTTCCTTAGCAAATTAAGGATCATGTTAATTGCTTAGGTTTGTCCATTTATTCAATGGTGATGGACTGATAAAAACTTCAAACTGGTCCCTTGGCTTTGATAAAAATATTTTATACCTTGGTTGTCATGATTTGTGACAATTACGATTTGTAGCCCATACCGGCAGATTAGATCAATCTTGATGAAATTTTGAATGACCTCTATGGTGATCTGAGTGAGCACATTGGCCTTAATCCACTTTGAGAAGTAATCTTCAACAATGAACAAAAAATTTCATTGGCCTCACAACAGGGGAAAGAGCTTGAGAATATTGAGTTCCCATACAACGAAAGGGCGTGACCTATAGTTTATATGCTCGGTCTCCTCAAATAATATATCAGCATCTTTTTGAAGTGTAGGCTAGCAATAACCTTGACACTGCACTCAATATGCCAAAATCTTTTCTCTGGAGTGCCTGTCACATTCCTCTAAATGAACCTCTTGAAGGATAGCCTCTGCCTTGTCTTATTTGATGCACCTCACGTACAATGAGGTGTCTAGCTTCTAGAAGAGTTTTCTCTCTATCAAAAGGTATTGGGTTGTTTTATTCTTGAAATGTTCAGGTTGGTTACTTCCTTTGAGACCTTTAAAGTCTTGAGAAATAGGATTTGTAGATCCACCCAACTATTTGATCATTTAATTCTGAGATCTATCATCTCAGTTTCCTCTATGGTCTGTCGGACGAGCCTTTAGGCATCTCTTCTTCTAAGCATATGCACATGGATAAAAGGCTAGCTATTTCATTGTTCGCTTAGGAGATGTTTTCAACCTTGAAGCTTTTGAATTTCTCAATCTCCTTCTTAGTTTTACTGAGGTGTTCGATCATCATCCCGTCTCTAACTTTTATTGCCCGTTCACCTATTTTACTACCAACTGTGAATCAGATTTTACCTAAAGGCACTGAGCATCCATCTTATAGGAAAACCATATCCCGACAATCAGAGCTTCGTACTCTACTTAGTTGTTGGTGACTTTGAATCTCACTTCTATCCAATGGTATAGATGATCCATAATCAGATTTATTAGAGCGAGACTAAGTCCCGTCCAAACATCATTTCTGGCTCGCTTGGCTTGAAAGAAATGGTTAGGATATCATCTTTGGTTGGAGCTTTAATTGTAGATTGGAGTACAAAAGAGAGATCAAACTAGCTGAGTTCTATGGCCCATTTAAAAAGCTAGCCAAAGTATTCTTGCTTGGTAAGAACATACTTCAACCAATGTTTGGTGATGACCTGACTGGGTGTGTTTAGAAATAAGGGTGAAGCCTGCTGACAAATATAATGAGAGAAAACAATAATTTTACCATAATCAGATATCTGAGTTCAATGTCTTGAAGGACTCAACTGACATAGTAAACTGGGAACTATTTTTCTTGGTCCTTTTTCCTTTTAGACTAAAACTAAGTTGATGGCTTCAGGTCTGATCGCAAAGTATAAGAAGAGTTCTTTGTTTAGCTTTAGACTTTAGAGGCATGATGGTGAAGCTAGGAGGACTTTTAATTTTATGAATTCTTTTTCACATTCATCGGATTAAATAAAATTCTTTGCTCACCTCAATGTTTAGAAAAAAAAATCAACACACTTGTTACCTGACATTGAGATGAATTAGCTCAGGTCTATGATCTACCAGTTAGTTTTTTAACTTCTTTGGTATTGCGAGGGGATGAAATATTGATAAACACATGAACCTCTTCTGATTAGGTTTTTATTTCCTCCGGGGTTAGGAGACAACCTATGAATTTGCATGTGCATGCCATGAAATTGCACTTGAGGGGATTGATTCCTATTATACTTTTAGAGTTTTGATTGCTTCTTTTAAGTGTTTCATATGTTGCTCTAGTTTTTTTACTTTTACTAGAATATCATCTACATACACTTTAATGTTTATTCATTTATATTTTATAAAAATTATATCTATCATTCATTGGTAAGTAGCTTTTAATAGCCCAAAGGAAAAAGTTATGAAACTGCGCAAGATCTCCGCAAACAGTGCTACCTCCACGCCGCTTGAGAATTTCACAACTA
>NW_018253694.1:0-1682 GCF_001263595.1 Phalaenopsis equestris | reverse complement strand
TACATGGATACTAAACATTTTCTTAAATTTGTGTTTAATAGAAAATTTGTCAAGATGAATTAGCTTTTTAACTCACACGAAAAATTTAAGCATTGTAAAATATTAATTGAATCCATGAAATATCTTCATAAAATTTCTCACATGTGATGCATATTAAATACTTAATATTTTATCATATTTTACTCTACCTTTTTAACCTCAAATCAAACCAAAACAATAAAACATTAAAAGTAAATGGTAAATTTACATTTACATATTTAATATTTAAAATCTAATATCTATGTTTATCCTACCTTAATGTTCTAAACATACAAAAAAATGTGTATTCCATTTTAGAAAGATTAATAATAGAAATATTTTTTTATGTGACTTCAAAAAATTAAGGGCTCGTTTAGGGCAGCTTATAAGTGCGGTGGTGTTTTGAAAACGTCGTAGTACCGTTTGAATGGCGTGTTTTGTCTGCTTATCCAAAAACACAGTTTCATTTTTACACTTAATGCAGGCCTCGGATCGAACCCTGTGTTCGACCCGCAGGCCGCGTTTTAAGTTAAGCTGTTTGTCCTGGAACGCACAAGCTGCCCCAAACACACCCTAAATGGTATTTACGTAAACATAAAAAAATTAAATATTCGATAAATAAATAAATAAATTTTGTGTGATATGTTGTGAATGCCTAATTAAAGAATTTAATAGCAAAAATACGAATCCATGGTACACTTTAAATGAAATATGTTTATATATCTAACACCTAAACTCTACTTTGTACATGCATACCATTCTAATTATTCATATCACATGAAAATATTATTATTTTAATTTTAAAAAATAGAACATAATTTTTGAATAATGTACGAATGTATAAAAATTAAAATTTGGATGTTTTATTAATTATTTTACTATATCTAACGGCTAAAAATCAAAAGAGTACCGGCGTCTCCATCAAAAACAAATCTCGGCTGACCGCCCAATCTCCGGCAAATTCAACGGCTCAATTTTAATGCCTGCGAGGCTGCGCAACCCCCCAAAACTCATGACAAGAAATAGAATCACATGCTTAAATTAATCAATTATGAGCCACCTTTTAAATTTTAATTTATTGATTCAAAATTTTACATCAGATTTTCTACCATTCATTTTTTCCCGCTGTATTATAGGAATATTTCATCAATTTTTTTACAATGTTATTGAAATATTCAATTGCGTTACTTGAGTTGGGGCTTTAAGTGTTATTCTAACAACATAATGAAAATTGAAATAACACGGGAAATATGCTGAATAACACAGCCCCAAATTAAGTAATGCGGGGGAATAGTTATTCTAACAACATAATGAAAATTGAAATAACACAGCCCCAATTCAAGTAATGCGGGGAATATTCCAATAACACCTCAAAGTAATCGAATAACACCACATAATACTCGAATAACATTTCATTTTTTACAAATACGCTGATGAAATATTCCTGTAACGCAGCGGGATATTCCTATAACACAACGACTATTGGAATCCGAACTTATCTCTACGTTCGGAGTTCCAACGTAATATGCGCTCAAATGTGTGACAGGAATGATAAAATGTTGGATATTTACACATTTCACGCTTAGACTTTCATATTTTTATATATAACACTCAAATCTTTAATAGTGCTACTATTTCTTTTTAAAAATGAGATATGGCTATTC
>NW_018253693.1:13149-13823 GCF_001263595.1 Phalaenopsis equestris | reverse complement strand
CTATTTGGCAGCCTTATTTTTGACAAATAATAATTGAAGATTTGATGGCTCGGCGCAAATTAATCGTCACTTGTGTGCCCACTTGTGTGCAAAATGAGCTGACATTTAAAACACTAACAATTAAACAAAAGAAAGAAATTTGAAGATTTACGGCAAACAATTTAATTCATTGGTGTTTACAAATCTTACACCTAAGCTTCAAATTTTGCATACATGTCACTTTTTCTATGAATGAAAAGCTGCATTTCATATTTGTAAAGTTAAAATGGTAATATTTTTTATCAGAGATATATGATTTGTGTATAAAAATAATAAGTAGGTGTTGAATGTGTAAACTTATTAGAATATAGTGATATGTACATAAATGTCCAAAAAATTACAATAATAAGTGGCTGGAGCTCTGTCCCTTGACAATATTTTAACGCTACTTAACTTTGACCATGGATGGGATGGATAGAGCCTAGCTTACTATAAATATCTGTCAAATTTATTCAAATCTCATTCTCATATCAATTTTCCCTTACTATCTAGTTGTTATTAAGATCAATAATGGAACTCTTCAAGCAACTTGTCCTCATCATAACTATACTGGCTTTTTTCTACATCAATCATGGTGCAATGGCCTACGGTATATGAACTATTATTGATATACAGAAGTTAGCATATTTATTTTT
>NW_018253693.1:4594-11715 GCF_001263595.1 Phalaenopsis equestris | reverse complement strand
ACAATTTATTTGTACAGATCAGAACTATATCTATAGAGCAGCTGAATTTGCTAAAGGATGCTGCAATAGCTGTAAGTTTTCTAAGAATGTAAAAAAAAAAGTAGTTATTTTCTTGTAATATTGCTTGTAATATTTAACAAGCACAATTTCTCTTTATGTAGGGTTATGAAAAGAATGCAAGGCCTACGCAACCACTTAATGATAGGGTAGTTCAACTATTTGTGTGAATGCTTACATTGCAACTCAATGGGAAATTTATGTAAAAGTTTAGTTGAATAGAAGAAGGATGATGAATATAGCCAACCTTGCTTAATGGAGCAAAAGCATTTTTTTGTTGTTGTTACAGTTGTTGTTGTAGTTGTTGTTATGGTTGTTGTTGTTTAATTAAATAGGAGTTATATAATATTGATAATTTTCCCACCAATGTCTTTTTTTTATTTAGCATAAGATGTTCTAATATACTTTTTTTCTAATATATATTTTACACTCCTTAGTATCTAATCTATTATAAAGATCACTAAAGGCAGATGTTTTAGCATCAAAGTTTGCTCTCTTAAACTCCTTACAGATTGTTTGATAATTTTCCAGTTCTTTAAGCTTTTACATTTAAACAAATTTTTATAACATAAATTCTTATATTTTATCTTTTCTTGCACATTATTATTCCACCACCAAATTTTGTTTATTTACAGAAGCTTTTTCTTTTGATTCTCCAAGTAAAATTTCATTCTCCAAGTAAAATTTGTCATTTGTTTAATAATATTTGTTACTTTATCCCACATAGAAATTGCATCTTCATGAACATTCCAAATACTTAAATATTAATTTTTATTAATAAAAATAATTTTATTTTTCTTTTTTAAGTACCCCATCTAATCCTACAATAATGAATCCTAGTATTCTTTATTTTATAACTCTTCCTCTTAAAATCTAGAAGTAATAATCAAGGTTGAGTACTTAAATTCTCACTTGGAATGACCTTACAATTGTTACATTCTCGGTGACCTCTTATCATCATAAGATTATAATTAATCTTTACTTTATTAGATTCTCTCTTATAAGTAATAATATGCTCATCTCTTTTCTTGAAGAAAGTATTAATAATAACAAAATCATATGTTAAAGAAAAATTTAATATAACTCTACATTGTTCATCAATAACTCAAAAATCGTAGCCACCATGAATATTTCTAGAATCTTCTACAACTCTACCGACATGTCAATTTAAATCTCTTCTAATAGAAATTCTTTCTTCAAGAGGTATCATGTGTATTAAGTCTTCTAAGTCTTTCCAGAATTTATCTTTAAAATCTATATCTAAACCTACTTGAGGAGCATAAGCACTTAAAATATTCAAAATCTTACTATCAACAATAATCTTAAAGGCTATAATTCTATCTCCAATTCTATTGATTTTTACCACATTATCTTTGAAACTCTTATATAAAATTACGCCTACACCATTTTTAGTGTTATTCTTACCTGAATACCAAAGCTTAAAACCTAAATTATCAATCTACTTAGCCTTTTAACAAACCCATTTAGTTTGTTGAAAACAAAATATTTATCTTTTTATGAATCATATTTTCAACTAATTCCATTAATTTACCAGTGAGATCACCTTCTTGAAAAAAATTTTTACCTGCGGGATTTGTCAGCTTGTTTTTTGTAGTTTTCCTACAAAATTATGAGTTCATCTTTGACTTTTCATAGCATAGATTCAAAAATTTTCACCCCTGTTTCGGCATGCTATTTTTTATTTTTTGAATGACGACAACTCTACTATGTGATTTGATTCTTTGGTATAAACAATGGTAAAAGGAAAAGGACCTGTGGAAGAGTTTGTCCCTACCTGCATGAGCTAACAATCCTCCTCCATGATTTGTTGATGAAGTGAAGGGTTTAGAATGCACAGTTGGTTACTCATGAAAGGAAACCTTATTGAATGGAGTAATCACGTTGAGGAGAGTGCTTCTTACAATTCATCCAAACAATTAAGAAATCTTTATCACCATGATATATATCTTGCAAAGTTTTGATACTTATGATGCTAGTTTAGATTGTGACCAATAAGCTTGCTCGACGACTCGAAGCATCAACTATATGGTTGGTGTGACCGACAGAGTGTTTCAGCACAAGACTAAATTTATGCAGGAACATAACCCATCGTATATGCATTTGATTGAGATTTTTTTGCAATTGTAAGAATTTTAAGGGTTGGAAGGCACTAAATATAATGAATTCCTGATGCAATAAGTAGTGTTCCTAAGTCTTTAACGCCCTAATAACTGCATATAATTATTGCTCATATGTAGACCACCTTTGGTGTGTCGTACTCAGCTTTTCAATAAAGAAATCCACCAGCTTCCCATCTCCTGATAGCATTACACCAATACCAACTGCCAAAGCATTAGTTAAACTTGGAAGGCCTTTGCTAAATCTGGAATACCAAGTATAGGAGCTAAACTTAAAAGCTTTTTCAAATTATGATTGCTTTGTTGTTGTTCTGGTCCCCAATGAAAATTTATTGTGTAAGAAAATAAGATAATGATGCAACAATAGTATTAAAATTCCTTAAAAAATGCATGTAAAAGTTGGCAAGTCCATGGAAACTACGGGCTTCCATAATTGACTTATGAGTTGGTCGTGATTGGATAGCCTCTACCTTCATAGGAACCACCTTAATGCCTGCTTGCCCTGTGATGAAGCTTAGGAAATGAACTTCCGTTAAGACAAATTCACACTTCTCTAAATTTAGAAATAATTTATGATTTTAGAGAGTGTTGAATAATGACTTTAAATGTTCAAAGTGTTCTTCGAGTGGCTTACTATATATAAAAATATCGTCAAAGTATACAACACAACATTGAAAAATAAAGTTTTCAAAACTTCATACATTAGCATCATAAAACTACTTTGAGCGTTGCACAACCCAAAAGATATCATTTCTCCTTTGTATAACAAATCAAGAAATATTATCTTCACACCATCGGTAATATGTCCATGTCCCTCTTAGACCAAATTACCCTTCTTCTATTGGCATACTTTACCCATTTCTGTCTTGGGAAAGTACGGTTAACTCTTTGGACTTCGCGACTAGCTATTCAACCATCATTGAACAGAGGGGTTCAGAAGGCCATCGAGGACTCTTTGAATTTTCATGTGGGCTCGAGCCCCCAATAGGTGTGTCAGTGGACTAGTTCCACGTGGGCATTTTTTGCCACTAAATAGGTCCTGCACTGGGTCCTAAAATACTTCACATCTCCCTTCCAAATTTGACTTGCTATTCTATAAATTAAACATTTTTTGCCACTAAATAGGTCCCGCATTGGGTCCTAAAATACTTCACATCTCCCTTCCAAATTTGACTTGCTATTCTATAAATTAAACCAAACCGTGTTGTGCTGCACGCACTTTGAAATTTTCTTATATAAATTAAATTTTACACTTTTTCTTAAACAAGATTTTAAAATACCCATAAATTAAGACGTGCTTGGACTACAGATCAACATCTACTTTGAGTGCTTGAACTAAAAATTACGAGGTTTTTGGCCATATAGCTAACCCTGAAACTTTCTATTTTAAAGCCTGATGCAATGGCCAAACCAACACTGACCTTTTCTTGCAACCTGCCGACAAGTCACGAAGCTCGCAACCTTGCTCCTACCAACAAATTTGGAGCTGGATTTGAAGATCTTGAGGTCATCCTCGGGAAAGCCCCGTTTGTAGTAATGAATATTGCTGCTCTGGAAATACAAGATCCATCTATAGAATTCAGTCTGAACTGCCTTCAAGACTTCCCTACCTGCAAGAAATCTAAAACTACTGCTGTCGCGGTACCCGCCAAACCTGCTAGCCCCTCTATTGCTAAGGGTAAAGAAGTAAGGATTATTGAGGATCCGAGAGAAGGATTAGTTGTCCCACAACCTGTATTTGAAATCGGATCAAGTTTGAGGACTATACCGCTGGCCCAAACTCAAAGGAGGAACCGTAACAGAAAAGTCTGGAGGACCATTAAAGCCCAGCTTCCCAAGGAGACACCCAATGAGGAGGAGCCTGATCAAGATGAAGAAGTGTTAACAAAATTTATCCACTCCTATAGAGGAGTAGATTCCATCCTCTGACGGATACCAATGGATACGAGAGTATCCACAGGATCACTACCGCATTACCATCACTTCATGGACACGGTGAGGAGAGAAAGAAGTTCACTCCTATCCCTCGAGTTAGTGCAGTTTTCAGAAGGGTTGCTACCAAAGAGGGATGTTCAGTTAGCGAGTTGCTTCAATGAGTGGGAGATGCAATTTCCCTTCGCATGAAGAAGGAAATTTTGAAGGGCGGAGTTGATACCACAATGATTAATACTAATTATATTGCCACCAAGACCGCTGGTCGTTGACCGGCTAAGTTGAGACTGGGTCCGCAGATCTTACCCGTCACCCATTATGGAGACATTCCTGCAATCCCAAAAGCAAAGACAAGACGCTTACCTGACACTGTAGTCGGTCTACACCATGGGGAGCATACTTTTCCTCGACATACTGATGTTTCTACTAAGACACTTTGTCCTGAGACATCATCGTCAAAAAAGGAAAAAATTATGGATACCCAAAGTCACCGCACTGATACAGTCCAGTGAGCCCGCAGAACAGGAAGTGAAACCAGGATCTGAAATATCTGACATTGTCGCGACAATAGCCAGCGAGATGGAGGAACAAATAGAGGATGTCCATCAGGGTCCTCCAGATCTTAAAGCGATCAAGAAATCAATAATTAAAGAGAAAGTTGGAAAACTCAGGACCGAGATTTTCGGGTTAGCTCGAGAACACGAAGTTTCCATCGATAGCGATAATGAAAATTTGATTACAATGATTACTTGGAGGAGGATTTCATGGATGTCCATGTGATCAAAACCAGAGCTGCCACATCTACGTGAGAGGCTCAACCTCACACCAAAGAGAACGTCGTAGATGAACTGCGTAGGGCTGTCCTCCTAAGGGATGAGCAAGTTAGTCTACTGGAGAAAAGAATAGAAGAGATGATTGAGGTATGACCACCATGGACACCATTCAGGGGCAAACACTAGCTCCACAATTGGCTTCTCCAATCAGCCGGAAATCATACATATTACAGATGAAAGAAGAGAGGTTACTTCAACAAACAAAGATGAGCAATCAAAGAAAGATTCTCCATCAAGTCCCATGCCAGAAAGGGAATTCAAGCAAATGATTGAACAAGTGCGGGACACCTTAACCCAATTTAAGGGTGGTGCATTGGTTCTAAAGGGTAGACCTTACTCGGAGGAGTTTGATGCCGTGCCTTTCGCCAAAGGTTTTGTGGCCCTAAAATTCAAGATATTCGATGGGATTGGAAATCCCAGACAGTCTATAGCACATTTCTGAGACAGTTGTGGCAATACCAGAAATAGTGAAGCTCTACTCTTCCAACAGTTCGTTAGCAGCTTGTCAAGAATTGCTTTCGACTAGTACGCTAACTTGCCCAATGGGTCAGTTAAAATATTTTCTGAATTGGAACAACTTTTTGTGAAAAGATTTGCCGGGAAATAACACCATGTGTCTATTGGAGAGCTCATGATGGAAAAGAAAAAGCCTAACAAAACTTTGGTAGACTACATTTTGAGGTGGAAAAACTTTATCATGAAATGTGAACCTCGGCTATAAGAACATGATGCGATTAAAATTTTACTCAAGAGCATTCATGAGCCAGTAGCTTTCATGCTCAAGCGACACACCATCAAATCCTTCGAGAAGCTACTCAGTAAAGCCAGCAGTCTTCAAGAGGAAATTAAGCACATGGAGCCACACAAAAAGGCTAAGGTGACAAGAGTGTTCAAAAAGAAATCAGGAGAGTGGCGACCGTCAACAAAGGAATGCAACTGATAAAAATATATGCAGAAGAGCATCCTCAGTCTTCATCACAACATTCTCAGAAACAGAATAATCAATCCAACCAACGACCGCCTCAAGAGGGATCACCTCGAATAGGGGATAAGAAAATGTCCCTGTCAGAGCGATGTAAGACGGTGTATTCTTTCAAAGATGAATCTATACCTAAAATATTCAGAAGTCTGATGAAGAAGCCAGAATTCAAACTAGCAGATCTAAAGAAGCCCAAAGAGGTGGATAGGAAGAATGATCCAAATTATTGCCCATATCACCAGTTGCTCGGGCACACTATAGAAAAATTCTTTGTCTTTAAGGATTAGCTTGATAGAAACCTTAAAGAAGAGAACATAACAATCTCAAGAGAATATTTAAAAGAACCTGAAAAATGTTTCATAAATATGATTTCGGCCGAGCCAATGTCCCCAATCGATCTGTATACTGGAACAGATGGATGGAGTACAACTTGGGATGAACATAAGAGGTTCCTTAATCAAATACAGGACTCATCAAAACAAGCTTCTATAAATACCGAAGAAGAATGGAATGTGGTATGTAGCAGATGAAATACTGAACAAGATCCAATCTGCATCGAAACAAGCCTTCATTCAGAGTCCGCAACATACCAAGCCCAAGGTGAAGGTTTCTTCAGGAGATCCATCATCGTCAAGGATAAAGAAGAAGAAGAAAAGCCTCACTACAAATATTGATAGCACGGGGGGTAAGATAGGGGCTGCCTCTACTAGATTAGTTATCTCGGATTCGGGGAAGAAAATCCTTGAACCCTTGACTTTATATTATGAATATAATGATTGTGAATTCGACTACGTTTTAATTTTTTTTGGTGATAACGTAACTGATTATGACTGATCTAGGTTCGATCTTGATCCCCAAAACGATCCTTAAATTGTACCCGAGTCTGATGAACTCGTTGTCAAGTCTAAAAAAGACATCAATGATACCGCTTACGACAACACTAATAACAAGGAGCCAATTCTCAAGCATCACGGTACATGGCTTGGCATCAACTTGGATCTTTCCAACGAAGAGGAAAAGAAACTGGAATATTCAACAATGATATCTCAAGAAGAAGAAATCACAAAAGTTAACTTGAGGAGCGAAAAAGTGTTACCACCAAGAACAACTCCAACAGACAAAGGAAAGTAGATAATGACTCGAGAGGAGATACCCCCACCTCCACCAGTGGAAGAACCACAT
>NW_018253693.1:0-4512 GCF_001263595.1 Phalaenopsis equestris | reverse complement strand
CGACGCTCTGATCCGGTCAAAGGAGATGAGAGAGTCTCTGGTTACAACTTTTCTTGATCCAGAAACTTGCTTAGCTCAGTTGGCCAGTACATCCTCAGATGAAGTTTGCTCATTGAAAGAACAGTCGCGGGTAACCTTCATAGATGAAGACTTGCTGCTCGGTACCGCCGACCACAACCATCCACTCTACATCTCCGTCAACATCGGTACATTTGTGTTATCCAGAGTTTTAGTGGATCCTGGAGCCTCTCTTAACTTGATGAGCCTATGAACATTGAGCTATTTGTATTTTGAAGCTAAAGAACTTATGACCAATAAAAGAATGTTAAGAGGATTCAACCAAAATGGTTAAAGAGCCATAAGATCAATTACATTACTTATGAAGGTTAGAGAACTCGTGACAACTCTAAATTTCATATCATCAATGCCGAGAATTCTTTTAACGCTCTAATGGGTCAACCATGGATTCATGAGCACAATATGTTTCCATCATCTGTACACCAGTGCATCAAATACTGCAAAGATGGTCAAGAAAATTGCATCAAAGGAGACATACAACCATTTTCAGTGCATGAAGTTGGTACCATGAAGATGCTGCCTACTACGAGCTTCCAAAGAAGACTGTCTTCTGTTGTGAAGTTATCATAAACAAAGATGAAGATTAAGAAGAATTACAAAAAGGAGGCCATTCAACTCTGCTTCAATGATCTTCCACCACTCCCTTACAACAAGTTGGTGAAAGTTCTTTTAGTTCGCATGCCCGAGATCGAGGTCGGGGACGTGGATGTGGAAGGATCAATTTAATCGTTGAATGGACTAAGCCAACTATCAGCTAGTCCAACCATCAACGTTGGTGATGAAGATAGTTTTGAAGACGAGATAATGATGACAAGATGAAAGAAACCTCAGTACGTGTTATCCTTAGAAGATAAAGAAATGAATGAATATGAAACACTTCAAGTGTTTAGAGGTCAAGGAAGTCCGTTGTGTTGGTACAAAGCCGATCAAATTTTACCGTGCTTCTACTTCTATTGAGCTTGAAAAACATGTAAATTTGGACGATGATCCTAATGAATTAATGGAATTTCCTTTTGGTTACATCTTGCCTTGTGTTCAAAAGTTAATTCAACAGGGACACTTACAAAAAAAAATCCCAAAAGATAGATTTCAACCTTTTGAAAAATTATGGAATGGTACAATTCAAACTTCAAACTCAAAAGAGGGTCTCGAATTTGGTATAGTCGGACAAGTCGATGATTCTAAATTTTGCATGGTTATTACTGGTGAGTTAGAAGAGGATTGTCTCGATATAGATGATGACTCTACTGATCAACCAATAGAAGATGCTCCGCCGGGATTTGAGGAGGAAATTAAATATACCCTGGATGAATTGAAAGAGATTAACTTCGGGACTGAAGAATGACCCCGACCTACATCTATAAGTTCTCTACTTAATAAAGAAGAATCAACAGAATTGATCAAATTATAAACAGAATTCAAAGATTGCTTCGTATGGAGCTACGATGAAATGCCAGGACCGTTAGCAGAGGTTGCAGTCAATAAACTTGGGGTGAACAAGAATAAAACCCCAGTAAAACAAGCTCCAAGGAGAATGCACCTCGAAATAGAGCAACAAGTCATCGCCAAAGAGAAGAAATTAATAGACGCGCCAACTTTGTGAAAGAAGAGCAGTACCCCATATGGCTGGCTAATATTGTACCTATTAAGAAAAAAATCAGATAGATCCATGTTTATGTTGACTTCAAAACACCGATTGGAATTTTCTGCTTCACAGTGATGTCATTCGGCCTAAAGAACACTTGAGAAACATATCAGTGTGCAATGATGAAGATTTTTGACGACCTCATTCACAACCAAGTAGAATGCTACGTGGATGATTTGGTCATCAAAAGTAAACAAAAAATAGACCATTTGTACAATTTCAGGATCGTGTTTGAACGGTTACAACGATATGACCTTAAAATGAATCTCTTAAAGTGCACCTTTGACTTTACCTCTTAGAAATTTTTGGGATTCGTTGTCCGTCATCGGGGTATCGAGATCGACCCAGATAAAATTAAAGTTACCTTGGAGATGCCTCCTCCTAAAACTTTCAAACAACTATGTTCCTTCCAGGGGAAGTTGGACGCTTTATGTCTGATCTCTCAGGTAGGTGTCAGCCTTTCTCGGCATTAATTAAAAAGGAAGTCAAATTTATTTGGGAAGAAAAATGCCAGCGGCCCTTTGAGGACGTTAAACAAAATCTAATGACACCTCTTATCTTGGCATCCCCTATCCCAGGAAAATCGTTGATACTTTATACTGCAGCTTTAGATGACTCTCTCAGAGCCCTCTTAGCCCAAGTCAATGATGAGGGTAAAGAAAATGCACTCTACTACTTGAGTCG
Organism: Phalaenopsis equestris; assembly: GCF_001263595.1. Classification (NCBI taxonomy): domain Eukaryota; kingdom Viridiplantae; phylum Streptophyta; class Magnoliopsida; order Asparagales; family Orchidaceae; genus Phalaenopsis; species Phalaenopsis equestris. Next base: position 2,105 of record NW_018253693.1, on the reverse strand, counting down.
TCGCCTAATACCGATGGAGATAAGGTATCCACCTATTGAGAAGCATTGTCTTGCATTGATTTTTGCCACTCAAAAGCTTAGACATTACTTGCTTTCTCATAGGATTACCCAGATTTCAAAAGTTAATCCATTGCAATATCTGATGACCCAACTAACGCTCTCCGGACTTTTAGCAAGAAGATCAATGATCTTATTGCAATTTGATATAACTTTTGTTTCCCTCCGTGCTATCAAGGGATAGATAGTAGCAGACTTTCTCGCTGCACACCCACTGCTAGCTGGGTCCTCTCTCAACGATGAGTTACCAGATGAACAAATACTACAAATGGAATTCTCTAATGTGCAATGCTGGGAGATGTACTTCAATGGCGCTTCGTCAGTTCGAAAAGACAAATGATCAGACACAGTTAAACCAGGCAAAGCAGGGATTGGTTTGATCTTTATCATTCCAGATAAGGGTATGCTGAGGTTCTCATACCACCTGACAGAGTCGTGCACCAACAATGAAGCAGAATATGAAGCTTTAATCACCATGTTGGAAATGGCAATCTCAATGGATATAACAAACATTGCCATCTACAGAGACTCCTAACTTGTCATCCAATAAGTCGTCGGATAATACAAAATTTTAAAACCAAGATTAGTAGAATACCATCAGTACACGATGAAGCTCTTGGAGCAGATTCCTGATGTGACTTTTTATCGGATTCCTAGGGGAGATAATGCCCATGTCGTTGCTCTGGCAAAACTTGCTAAGGAAATGGCATGTCCCTCAGAGGATTCCGTTGAAGTCACGGTGCAAGGAACACGAGTCTTATCTCGGATCGACTTCAAAACTCTACACAAGATTGGAAAAGAAAAAACAATAAATACAGTTGCAAACATAAACGAAGATTGGCGCAAGCCATTAATAGAATATCTACATATTGGAAAGCTTCCAGAAGACAAGTCTGAGGTACACCACATCACAAGAAGGGCCATGTTATACGCCCTGATGAAAAACGTTCTCTAGAGAAGATCATTCGATCAGATGTGGCTAGGGTATTTGAGCAGAGCCAAAGCACAAAATATTATTAAAGAGGTACATGCTAGATTGTATGGCGCTCACCAGTTAGAGCCGAAAATGAAAATGAAGATCAAAAGACTTGGATGTTATTGGCTAGCCATGATGTCTGATTGCATCGAGACCCTCCAAATGTGCTACACCCAACCGTTGCCTCGTGGCCATTCGAGTGTTGGGGCATGGACATAATAGGTCCAATAGACCTTCCATCTTCCACAGGACACAGTTTTATACTTGCCGCTAAAGATTAGTTCTCCAAATGGGCAGAGGCAGTACCGTTACGTGAAGTTACGACACAACATGTCCTTCAATTTTTCAAAAGCCAAATCTTCTACCATTTCGGAGTACCGCAAGAATAATGTCTGATAATGGGATAGCTTTCAAAAGTACAAAGATCAACAATTTTGTCAGAAAACATGGGATAGATTGGAGATACTCTACGATTTACTATCCCAGAGCAAATGGTCTGGCTAAGGCTTTCAACAAAACACTGGTACAGATTTTGAAGAAGACACTGGATGAAAATTAAAGAGATTGGCACAACAAACTAGTAGAAGTCTTGTGGGCCTATCGGACGACTTTAAGGACTCCCACTCAGTGTACACCCTATATGCTCGTGTATGGAGCCGAGGCTGTGCTACCGCTAGAAATCTAAACACCATCTCTTAGAGTTGTCGTTGCCAATCAACTCACAATGGAGGAAAGTGCAAAACTCAGACTTGAAGAAATGGAGAGTTTCAAGGGAAAACGACTAGAAGCGCAACATTATTTGGAGCTTTACCAGGCAAAGATGGTACAAAACCATGACAAATTGGTCCTCCCAAGGACATTCAAATTTGGTGACCTCATACTTGTGCTCAAAAGGTCTATTCTTGCATGCCGCAAAATAGGTGGAAAATTTAAGCCAACTTGGGAGGGACCACTTGTCGTTAAAAAGGTCTACACAGGAGGAGCCTGCCAGTTTGTGGACTTCCAGGGTGAAAGACACATGTTATAAATAAATGGAAGATATCTGAAAACCTATTACGCAACCTGATGCCGC
>NW_018253692.1:9275-9942 GCF_001263595.1 Phalaenopsis equestris | reverse complement strand
TCCCTGATGACGAACAATGAATCCTAGAAATTTCCTGAAGGTAAGCATTTCTAATTCGATGATTAAAGCTTCATATTATGCATCATTGTTGGTGCGTGGCTCTATCAGGTGGTATGAGAACCTCAACATACCCTTATCTGGTGTGATAAAGTTCAAACCAATCCCTGCTTTGCCTGGTATAACTGTGTCTGATCCTTTGTCTTTTCTGGCTGACGAAGCGCCATCAAAGTACATCTCCTAGCATTGCGCGCTAGAGAATTCCATTTGTAATATTTGCTTGTCTGGTAACTCGTCGTTGAGAGAGAACCCAACTGGTAGTGGGTGTGCAGCGAGAAAGTCTGCTAGTATCTGCCCCTTGATAGCACAGAGGGGAATAAATTGCAGTAAGATCATTGACCATCTTACTAGACATCCGAAGAGTGTTGGTTGGGTCATCAGATATTGCAATGGATTAACTTTCAAAATTAGGGTAATCTTATGAGAAAGCATGTAATGTCTAAGCTTTTGGGCGGCGAAGATTAACGCTAGACAATGCTTCTCAATAGGTGAATACCTTATTTCCGTTGGTATTAGGCGATGACTCAAGTAGTAGAGTGCATTCTCTCTACCCTCATCATTGACTTGGGCTAAGAGGGCTCCGAGAGAGTCATCTAAAGCCATGGTATAA
>NW_018253692.1:6326-8658 GCF_001263595.1 Phalaenopsis equestris | reverse complement strand
AAATTTCATGTGTTGAAGCGATATCCACCATCATCTCCGGTATAGGTAGTGGAAACTCGTCTTTTGGACATGCCTTATTTAAATCTCTTAAATCGACACAAACGTGGATCTGTCCATTTTTCTTCTTAACAGGTACGATGTTGGCTAACCACGTGGGATATTGTTATTCTTTAACAAAGTTGGTGTCTATTAATTTCTTTACCTCAGAGATGACTTACTGTTCTATTTTGAGGCACATTCTCGTGGGAGCTTGTTTTACAGAGGTTATATTCTTGTCCACCCCAAGTTTATGGACTACAACCTCTGCTGAAAGTTCTGACAGTTCATCGTAGCTCCATGCGAAGCAATCTTTGAAATCTGTTAATTGTTTAATCAATTTTACAGATTCTTTGTCATTAAGTAGAGTACTTATAAATGTAGGCTGGGGTCATTCTTCAATCCTGAGGTTAATCTCTTTTAATTCATCAATGGTAGATTTAATTTCTTCCTCAAATTATGGGGGAGCATCTTCTATTGGCTGATCAGTAAAGTCATCCTCTATATCGAGGCAACCCTCTTCTGACTCACCAGTAACAACCATGCAAAATTCAGAATCATCGACTGGTCGGATTTTACCAAATCTGAGACCCTCTTTCAATTTTGGAGTTTGACTTTTACTATTCCATAATTTTTCAAAAAGTTGAAATTTATCTTTTGGCATTTGTTTTGGTAAGTGTCTCTGTTGAATTAACTTTTGAACACAAGGCGAGAAGTAGCCAAAAGGCAATTCCATTAATTTGTTAGGATCATCATCCAAATTTACATGTTTTTCAAGCTCAGTAGAGGTAGAAGCATGGTAAGATTTGATCAGCTTTGAACCAACATTACAGACTTCCTTGATCTCCAAAATCTTGACACTTTGAGGGAGAATCAAAGTGAGGGTCATAGCATTCACATAGTGGTTTATCCGATCATACATTGTTTCATATTCATTATTTTCTGTATCTTCTAGGGATATCTCATACTGAGGTCTTTTCCGTCTTGTCATCATTATCTCGTCTTCAGAACTGTCTTCATCACCAATGTTGATAGTCGGCCTAGTTCGTTTAACAATTAAACTGATCTTTCCTTGTCCACGTCCATGGCCTCAACCTCGGGTGCACAAACTAAAAGGCCTTTCACCATCTCTTTGTAAAGGAGTGGTGGAAGATTGCTGAAGCAGAATGACCTTATTTTTGCAATTCTTCTGAATCTTCATCTTTGTTTGTTAGAATCTTGCGCGAGAAGATAGTCTTCTTTGGAAGCGCCTAGTAAGCAACATCTTCATGGATACCAACTTCATGCACTGAAAATGGTTGTTGATCTCCCTTGATGCAATTCTCTTGACCATCTTTGTGGTATTTGATGCACTGATATAGAGATGATGGAATCATATTGTGCTCATGAATCCATGGTTGACCCAGTAGAGCGTTAAAAGAGGTCGCGGTGTCGATGATATGAAATTTAGTGGTCGTCACGAGTTCTCCAACCTTCATAAGCAATGTATTTGATCCGAGGGCTCTTTCTCCATTTTGGTTGAAGGCGGTACCGAGCCACAAGTCTTCATCTGTGAAGGTTACCCCAGGCTGTTCTTTCAATGAGTAAACTTCATCCAAGGATGTGCTGGCCAACTGAGCTAAGCAAATTTTTGGGTCAAGCAAAGCTGCAACCAGAGACTCTCTCTTCTCTATTGATAGGATCAAAGCGTCGTAGATGCTTAGTCGGGTCAGCAAATTTCTAAGATGAGCTAGCACGTTGTAGTCTACTTTGTATGAACCTCTGATTTTATCTTGATCATGTGGTTCTTCCACTGGTGGAGGTGGGGGTATCTCTTCTTGAGTGATTATCTGTTTCCCTTTGTCTGGTTGAGCTGTTTTTGGTGGTAACACTTTTCCGCTCCTTAGGTTAACTTATGTGATTTCTTCTTCTTGAGATATCATTGTTGAATCTTTCGGTGTCTTTTCCTCTTCATCAAAAAGGTCTAAGTTGATTTCAAGTGGCAAGCGATGTACCATGATGCTTGAAAATTGGCTCTTCGTTATCGGTGCTGTCGTAAGCATTATTTTTTTTCCACTGGTGGAGGTGGGGGTATCTCTTCTTGAGTGATTATCTGTTTCCCTTTGTCTGGTTGAGCTGTTTTTGGTGGTAACACTTTTCCGCTCCTTAGGTTAACTTATGTGATTTCTTCTTCTTGAGATATCATTGTTGAATCTTTCGGTGTCTTTTCCTCTTCATCAAAAAGGTCTAAGTTGATTTCAAGTGGTGTACCATGATGCTTGAAAATTGGCTCTTCGTTATCGGTGCTGTCGTAAGC
>NW_018253692.1:2894-6183 GCF_001263595.1 Phalaenopsis equestris | reverse complement strand
AAGGGACAAAAAGATAATCATACAAAGTCAGGGGTTTGAGGATTTTCTTCCCCAAATCTGAGACAACCAATCTAATAGAGGCAACCCCTATCCCACCCCTGGTGCTATCAATCTTTGTAGCGACACTTTTCTTATTTTTGTTCTTTGTTCTTGACGATGACGGATCTCCTGGCAAAATCTTCATCCCGAGCTTGGTATGTTGCGGACTCTGAATAGAGGCTTATTTGATGCAGACTGGATCTTGTTCAGTATCACCTTGGATGATCTGCTCCAAACTTTGTTCCATCCTTCTTCAGTCTTTGTTGAAGCTTGCTTTGATGACTTTGATGAATCCTGTATGTAATGAATCCTGTATGTAATTAAGGACCCTCTGGAGTTCATCCCAAGTTGTACTCCATCCATTTGTTTTAGTATACAGATTAATTTGAGAGATTGACTCAGCTAAAATCATATTTATGGAACCTTTTTCAGGTTCTCTCAAATACTCCTTCAGGATTTTTATATTCTCTTCCTTGAGGTTCTTCTCGAGCCAGTCTTTAAAGATGAAGCATTTTTCTATAGTGTGCCCAAGCAACCGGTGATATGGGTAATAATTTGGTTCATTCTTCTTATCTACCTATTTGGGCTTCTTCAGATTTCTTCATCAGACTCCTGAATATTTTAGGTATAGCTTCATCCTTGAAGGAATACACAACTTTCTGTCGCTTCAACAGGGATATTCTTTTATCCCTTGTTCAAGGAGATCCCTCTTAAGATGGTCGCTGGTTGGATTGACTGCTCTGTTTCTGATGATCTTCTGAGAGGACTGGTGTGATGAAGATTGGCGAGGTTCTTCTGCATATATATTTATCGGCTGCTTTCCTTTATCGATGGTCACTACTACTTCTAATTTCTTTTCAAAGCTATGGTCACCTTAGCCTTTTCATGTGGCTCCATGTGCTTGATTCCTCTTGAAGATTCCTGGCTTTATTGAGTAGCTTCTCAAAGGATTTAATTGTGAGTCCCTTGAGCATGAAAACTACTTTCTCATGAATGCTCTTGAGTAGAACTTCAATCGCATGATGTTCCTGTAGCTGAGGTTCACAGTTCATGCTAAGGTTTCTCCACCTCAAAATATAATTCACTAAAGTTTTGTTAGACTTTCGCTTTTCCATCATGAGTTTTCCGATAGACACATGGTGTTGCACCCTGGCAAATCTTTTCATAAAAAGTTGTCCAATTCAGAAAATGTTTTAACTGACCCGTTGGGCAAGTCAGCGTACCGGTCGAAAGGAATTCCTGATAAGCTGCTAACAAACTGCTGACAGAGTAGAGCTTCATTATTTCTCGTGTTGCCACAGCTTTGTCGGAATTGCGCTATATGCTGTCTAGGATTTCCAGTCCCGTCGAATATTTTGAAGTTTGGGGACATGACATCGTAAAGGCACGGCATTGAACTCCTCCGGGTAAGGTCTACCCTTCAAAATTGATGCACCGACCTTGGATTGGGCTAAGGCGTCCAACACTTGTTCAACCATTTGCTTGAACTCCTTTTCTGACGTGGCACTTGATGGAGAACCTTTCTTCGGTTGCTCATCTTTGTTTGCTGAAGTAGCCTCTCTTCTTTCTTTTCATCTATAATGTGTATGATTTCTGGCTGATTAATCTCTGGAGAAGCCAATTGTGGTGCTTGTGATTGCCCCTGAATGGTGGCCATGGCGGTCATAGCTGCAATCATCTCTTCTATTCTTTTCTCTAGTAGACTAACTTGCTCAACCCTTAGGAGGATAACCCTACGCAACACCTCTACGACATTCTCTTCGATGTGAGGTTGAGCCTCACGCACACATGTGGTGGCTCTGGTTTTGATTACATGGACATCCATGAAATCTTCCTCCAGGTAATCATTGTAATCAAAATTTTCATCGTCGCTATCGACGGAAACTCCGTGTTCTTAAGACAACTCGGAAATCTCGATCCTGAGTTTCTAAACTTTTTCCTCAATTATCGATTCCTTGATCGCTTTAAGATCTGGAGGACCCTGATGGACATCCTCTACTTGTTTATCCATCTCACTGGCAATTGTCGCGATGATGTCAGATATTTCAGATTCTGGTTTCATTTCTTGTCCCGCGGGCTCACTGGACTGTATTGGTGCAACGACCTTGGGTGCCCATACCTTTTTCTTTTTTGACAATGACGTCTTAGGATGGAGCGTCTCAGTAGAAACATCGGTATGTCAAGGGAAAGTATGCTCCCCGTGGTGTAGACCCGCTACAGTGCCAGGTAAGCGTCTCGTCTTTGTCTTTGGGATTGTAGGAATATCTTCATAACGGGTGATGAGTAAGATATTCGAACCCAACCTTGACTTAACCAGTCGATGAACTAGGGTCCTGGTGGCAGTATAATCAATAGTAATTACTGCGATATCAATTCTGTTCGCTAAACGGAACCAAACGGGGATGCGAGTAAGTGGCACTCCAGTTGTCTTGTGGGACTGTCTAGTGGATTTGACACCCTTCGAAATTTCCTTTTACATGCGAGGAGAAATTGTATCTCCCACTCGTTTAAGTAACTAGCTAACTAAACATCCTTCTTTGGTAGCAAGCCTTCTTAAAACTGCGTTAATTTGAGTGATAGGAGTAAAATTCTTTCTCTCCTCACTATGTCCATGAAGTGACGATAATGCGGCAGCGATCCTTCAGATACTCTCTGACCGTGACTTTATATATGCTTAAAAATATAGGTATTTAATACTGCTGCTAAAAGATTTAATTCTTCAGCAACTGTACTAAAACTTAATAACAGTTATAGATTTGATAAATATGGATGTAATAAATATTCAATAATTGTAAAGTCACACATATCAACGTAAGTATACATATCGCTCAAGTAATATAGGGCTCTAATGGAGTCCTAGATATCGATCCCATAGGGAGTAATATTAGAACTACGAACTAAGATTTTAGAAAAGCAATACTTTAATCGCAACCATGAAATTCAATTTGCTTATCTGTCATTAATAAGCAATTAAAATAAATATGTAATTGTAATAACTATTAAATAAGTAAATATATTAATGAAGTTTTTAATGTGATATTCAATATATAAGAAAGAATCATTCTCCTTGTCAAGAAATTATAGTGAATAGATAAAGTGAATCAGTTGAAATTATATTATACCAAATAGAAGAATACCTATTCTTTACCCTTTGGTCAGAGCATAAAGAACATTGACTAATCCTATGCTTGTTTACTGAATCGGCGGCTAGGCTTAGAGGATACCGGCTCTCACTTCGGAGCTCTCACGT
>NW_018253692.1:456-1019 GCF_001263595.1 Phalaenopsis equestris | reverse complement strand
TATAATCTTATTCTCTTATACTAAACATCTTAAGTTACAAAATTAATTTTTATTACAAAAATATTTCTTTAAATCTACTATAATATTTAAATAGCTACAAAATATAGTTACCTGAATTAAATTCACTACATAAAATCATAAAAATAATTTTCAAAAATAATTAAATAGAGGACACCTAATAGTTAATCTTTTTCTTCCCTCCCCAAAACTTAACTTTTCAATATAAAATGATACTGGTGGAAAGAAAAACTCTAAATACAAATCATACCTCAGTATTTTAGGCATTTTCATCATTCTGAAATTTTTGCAGTCCTTCTTAAAATTTCTACTTCACCTGGTCGTAACATTAGGAGCTTTCTACACATATAAATCATTAGAGTAATTTCTAGGTAATGAAATTTTAAAATAAGAATAAAACTAAAACATTAAACAAACACAATCTTTCCTAACACAACCATAATACTACACAAAACAATTACAATTACAATTAAAATGCAAAATAAATCACATTACATTACAAAATACTACTCAACATCTATTATACTATTATACTACACATGCAA
>NW_018253692.1:0-345 GCF_001263595.1 Phalaenopsis equestris | reverse complement strand
TAAACATCCATTTCTATTACAAAAGATCACAAAAATAAAAGTACAAGTACCAGTACATCAATTACTATCAGATATCAAAATCCCAAACTATGTCTTCGTTTTCTTGATCAGCAGGTGGATTGGGCTAATACTGAGTATATCGGGGGCACTCAGGGAAAGTAACATCAGGCTCACCTCTGTAGTGTCGGGCCTGAGCTTCGTAATAAGCTACCTCAAAATTTGAATGCCCCTAAAGGTACTCACTATCATAATCATATCAACATTCTATACCTCCAATCCTTTCATTTATTAATTCTATGCTTATCCGCTACAAGGTCAACTCATTCATATAGTCAGTTAGGGTAG
>NW_018253691.1:43849-55474 GCF_001263595.1 Phalaenopsis equestris | reverse complement strand
TTATAGAAATGAGTAAGAGAATTTAGTTAAAATTCGGAGTAATGGAGAAAAACTTACAGTTAAAAATTTTTAGTGTAGAAAATGTTAAATATAGTGTAAGTATCTTTAGTAAGAAAAATTATATTTTTGAAAAATTTAGAAAATTTAGACTTTTATTTTTACTAAAATTTTTTTTATTAAAATAATATTCAAAACTATTATTATGTTTATAAGTAAAAAATTTATATCAAGACTTTGCTTTAGGAAAGGAGAAATAGAATTCAAAACTATTAAAGGCCTATCCAGATATAGTAATCCTTGTCTGAACAAGAAAAGAAAAAGAAAAGAAAAATAAAAGAAAAAGAAAATAAAAAAGGAAAAAAAAAAAGAGAAAAGAGTGAAAAGTAAGGGAGGAGAAGCTTGAGGATTAGTGTCTAATAAAAAATTGGTTCCACATTTGATCTTTTTAAAGTATAAGACTTGAGAAACTCTTAAGCTTAAGGATATAATACATTAATTAAAATTATTCTTAATAAAAATTTCTAAGTGGAGATAATAAAAGAACTAAATTCTAAACTTGGAGAATTTACATTATTTCTGAATTGGATAGGAACTCATATTTTCGTCTTTCTTAACATTAAAAATTTCTTAAGTTGGTCTCATTTACTGAATATTTTTTCTAAATTGGACTAATATATTTTTAAATCTAAATTTTAGTAACTCCTAAAGAAACTTATATACATATCATACTTGTTTAGTTTTTAAAGATTGAAGTGTCACTTGAGGACAAGTAACATTTTAAGTTTGGGGGATTTTGATACACCTAAAATATATAGGTTTTTTAGACACATTTTATACCTATTTTTGAGATATTACACTTTAATGGAACGTATTTGTGTGTTTTTCTTTCAGGTACAAGTAAAAAAGTTGAAAATTGCTAAAAAGGAGTGAAAAAGGATCAAATTTGGAGCAAAAATGTGAAATTTGTGCAAAAGTGTTTTGGCGCCTAAGCGTTAGATCTGGCGCTTAAGCGCCAGTGAAACAAAGAAGGTCACGCCTAAGCGCCAGAGGCTTCACGCTTAAGCACCAGAGGCAGTTATTTGGAGGTTTTCTTCATTTGACCAAATTTTAAAGAGACATTTGAGGCATCCATTGGCTAAAAAGGGTGGTTATGACCACTAATAACAAAAATATTATTAAAAGACTTGTGAAAGGAGGCATCCCTTGGAGAATACATTGAATTTGGACACATTTTAAAGAATTTCCAAGGCACCTCTTGGGAAATTTATAAAAGAAGGAAGTTGATACATTTGAGATGGGTGCTTGAAGAGGGACAGAGGGTTGAGTCCTAAGAAGATTGTGAAGAATCTTATGGAGAGATTCAGGCACCGCAAAATTTACTTTTTCCTTTTTGTTTTTTGTTTTATTTTGAGAGTATAAAGTCGTGATGTAAAAGAGAAGAGATTCAAAGGAACTTCAAGAGTTGGTGGAGGATTTGAGATAAGTTTTTATCTTTTTTTTAAAATTACTTTTGGTTTTAATCGAGATTTCTTGTTGGTTTGACAATGATTTCTACTTTTAAAATAAAGTGTGGTTTTATTTTCTCCATGGATTCTGAATAGTTTTCTTTATCTTTATCCTTAAAATGATAAGTAATTATTGTGTAGAATTTGAATTGTTTAGAATAGCTTTTAATTTTAATACTGTGATGTTATATTACTTCATGCTTAATTTACTTATGCAATTTGGCCAATTCTTAAATTGAAACATAATGTGAAAACTGACCAAAGGAAAATATGTTGAGATTTTCATACCTATTTTACACTGATTTTGATGATATTGCACTTTAAAGAAAGGTATTTTTGATGTTTTGTTGCAGGTATGTTGAACTATGGTCATTGGAGCAAAAAGATGCAAAAAGGAGTGAATTTGGAGCGAAAAGGACCAAAATATTAAGATTTGAACTAGGGCGCCGACGGCGAGCCCAACGGCACCGACAACGATATTTTCTCAAGATTCAGATTAATTAATTTAGAAGGCCCGCCGATGGCGCCCGCGAGGTCGCCGATGGCGAGATTGGTGGTTATTTCAAAAGGTGCATTGAATGTGGACAATTTTTGGAGGGATGCTTAGGCAACTCTTGGGAAAACTTTTCTACATCTTTAAAAGAAGATTTTGGCCAAAAATTGAGAGGGAGTTCGAGGAGTTGGAAGGTTAGAACAGCGTCCATGAGCCCCAGTAGTGTGTAGAGAGTTTAATTTAGGGGTAGATTGTGAGGAATTCTTCAAGAGATTGTAAGAGTGGAGGGAAAGTGAAAGATTTCATCCTCCTTGTCGCTTCGATGAAGAATTCTGTGTGTTGTAAAGAAAGGAAGAGATTCAGAGGAACTTCGAGTAGTTTTCTTGGGGAGGAATTAGAGATAAGTGTTATTTACTTGTTGTAATTTTTATGAATTTGCTTATATATCTAAATTCTTATATATATATATAAATTAAAAAGTTAAATTCTTATTTTCTTCAGAATCAATTTTTTGGTACTGTCGTAAAGTAAAGAAATATAAGTGAAAATATAATTTCATTTATTGTTATATTGTTGCATATAAATAGTCGGGATCACAGAGCTACGGGGAAAGTTTCCCACTGAAATCCTCATCTCCAGAGCTCTCCAGCCTAGCTCTAGGCCAAGGCTGCACCACTTGTTAGAGGAGTTCTACAACAAACCTTTCACCAGAGCAAATCAACACTTCTAGGAGGTTCTTTGGACTCTTTAAAGCATCCACAAGCATCTAATTGAGGCCTCTCCTCTCATACTCAAGTATAACACTCAAACCCTAATTTTTCGCTCAGTTTGGGCCTGTGAAAAAAAGTTTAATTTCATAAGCATGTAGCCGTATAGATGTGTTCATCTCGTGTAGATGAAGGTGTAGGAACAACTCACACAATTTTGTTGAGTATTGAGTGAGATTGAAGCGTTTAAATTCTAACGAATCTCGGGTTTTGGCCATCGGGCACAATGAATAGATGTCATCTATTTTCACGTGTATCGATCCAACGACAAAAGGAGCGTCGAACGAGCGGACATAACGATAACTGCGGGCCAAGTCAGTGCTGGCGTGGATGGCGACATCCAATGGGAGCGCAACACATGGAAAGTTCGACACGTATGAGGATTGTGTGGCAGCTGACTGGGATAAATAGAAAATTAGGATTATTTATTTATTTTAATCCAGAGTTTAGAAAATCCATAACTTGGTGTGGAATATATATATATTGTTGCTCAATAAATAAAGGAGAATAATGTGAAATAAAAAATAAATATTATTTGGTGTTTCTCTTATTTTTTAATTAATTAAATACTCTCTCTAATATTTTAATTCTAATTAAGTATATAATAATCATCATGACCTGGAATATTAGGGGTTTGTTTCTCATGATAATGGGGATGTTTCGTGATTTTTCCAAAGTTAAAAGGCATCTCTACACATATAACCCTAATTTCCAAGTTAGGATGGTTATTTTTCTTAAAATAATTATATAAATTAAAATATAAATCAAAAAATTATGGGACTTGTTTTGGTAGGTTCCCTATTGTCAGTGGACTTCTGAAAATTTGTAAATTAAGTTTTAATATTTATGTAAATTATTGTAATCAATAAACCCTAAAAATTCATATAAATTAAAAATAAATTTAATATATTTCAAAAATTAGCAAAATCAATTCAACACTATAAATAATACTTATTTTAACTCACTATAAAAATTTGAAATTTATTTCATTAATTTTTACCACTAAAGTTGATTTGTTAAGCAAAATTTTATTTTTGGCATTAAAATAATTTTAATAAATTAAATATAATTAGGAAAATTATGAAAAATAGTTTTTTGAGTTCCTTGTGATCAGGGGTACTTAGGAAAAATAAAAATTATTTTTAAATAAGTACTTTATTTTTAAGCCTATTTTTGAATAAAAAATAATTAAAAATGTTAAAAATCCACCAAATTCTTCCTAATTACTTATTTATCACTTGGGACTCATTAGAATATTTTTCTCAATTTTTCTAAGTTAAATATAAATTTTTAAAGGCTAAAAATGTATTTCCTCTAATTTTTCATTAAAATAATTATAAATAAATTGAAAATCACAAAAATGAAAAGTTTGTTTCTCTGAGTTCTCTGGACTTAGGGAGATTTTATAAAAATATAAAAAGTAATTTTTTTTTTGTAATTAAAATAAATTTTCTATTTAATTAAATCATTAAAATCAATAAATAATTATAATAATAAAAATATGACTTGAAAAATTATAAAATTTTGTCCAAGTGATCCTCTAACCTAGGTGAACCTCCAATAATTTTTCCATGACCAAAAAAATTTTACTTTGATTAGTTAAACAAATTAAAATTGAAAATATTATTTTCTAGGTTAAAATGATTATTTAAATTAAATTAAATTTTGAAAAATCGCATTTTCCTCTCTGTTTTTTTAATTGACCCATGAGTAGGGTACTCTAAAAGTTTCAAAGTTATTTGAATTATATTTGATAATTGATGAAGTAGAGAACCCCAGGGGCAAAATGGTAGTCTTAGATTTTGATGCCTTAATCAAAATTTAGGATTAACTAAGGGGAAAATGGGTAATGTTAATCCTAATAAACTCTTTTGGATGTTTGAAATATAATGGGTTAAGTGGTAGAAACGAATTTTCCACCTTTTCATTACAAGGGTAAAATTTTATCATGACTCGAGAGTCAATCTAATTGGATGATTCTAAAGTAATGGGCTTAAGTTAGGAATATAATAATTCACATATTTTAAGTGCCTAATTGGTGATTGTATGATCTTTTGATAAGAATATATTCTACTTGAATTAATATTTTGATAATTACAAATTTATCCGGGTTTAATAGTGAGCTAAGCTTGATATTTGAACTTGTTTTAAAGAGGTTTAGAAAAGTTAATAAAACTGAAAATTAACACCTTTAAACACTGCAAGACCGACTTTGATGGTCTTTAACTTTTATGGGATAAAGGAACTTGCCTTAGGGTACAAGATCTTTAATGACTTAAACTTGCCTTAGGGGCATCCACTTATATAACTTTTAAATAAAACATTGACTATCTGATTACCTCACTCTTGGGATAATCAAAATATCAGGTTCACTGAGCATAAGGCGTGTTGATTCATTGAAAACAAATTTAAAACTTGGGATGATCAAATGAATAATATAATAAGTTCAAATGAACTCTAAACTTTTCAAAAGGATTTAAAAGTTGTTAGGGACTGCTCCCCAAATAATATTATAACCTTTTGGATATTTTGAAGGATAATTTTGAAGGATAATTAATAATTAAACTTATTATTCTTTGTTCCAGAAAATCATCCATTAAAACTTTTATGGACTCACCAAGTTATAACTTAGGGTTTAGTAACTTCACATTCATTTAACCTTGCAATTTATTTAAATTTCCTGTGAAATTACATATACATGTTGTAAGTTCTAATCTTTCAGCGGAAACAACGAGAAGATGACAAGTACGTTTTTATAGTTTTATTTAATTTCTGTCATTTACTGCAATTTACTTTCACTTTAAAATATTATACATGCTCGGTTGTAAACTTTACCTCACTTGCAAACCAAAAACAATTTTTTTTCAAAATTAATCACCTTTTTTGAAATTAAACAAGATTTTCAAAACCTTAAACAAAACAATAACTTCATAACACGTCCTTTTAAATTTACGGGAGTCCCTTGAATAAGGTAACCCATGGTTGCTAACGAGATCTCTCTGGTTTAAATGGGTTTAACAACTCGTTTAAACCTAGTAAAATCAAAAGAAAATAGTGGTATCAGAACGAGGTAACCGTGAGATCCTAACCGGTGTTGCTCTAATTAACTTTAACCCCCTCATAATGATTGGACTTAAACTTGTCATTTAAACCTTAAACCTTTAGACTTTAGGACTACTACTTCGCCGAGAAGTTTGGAGCTAACTATGCGGGCGGCCTTCTACAACAATAATCTACAACAACATATCCTTCCTTATAATTAAAGAATAAACTATAGGACTTCAAGGTTGTCCGCCTAGTGCGACATAAATCCTCAATGTTATCTTTAGGCCTTTGCACGATCATGTTATACAATATAAGCCCTAACTCGATTTAGTATTCTAAGGTTGTTGTTCTTCACGACCTAAATCTTCACATCTTCCAGGCTATTTGTGCGATCGTCTCACATAAATGTAAGCCCTAACTAATAAAATTGATAGGATGAAACACCTCAATAATTTTCTCCCGAAACTGAAGCCAAACCTTAGGATAACTTGGGAAGTCATAGGATAACTGAAGCCAAACCTTAGGATAACTTGGGAAGTCATTGAGGTTCTCCTCAGGATCTGTGACAACCCCTAGTTTTTCTTCCTTTGGATTCTATAATAAATGTTTCAAATTTGAGCCTCTCCCATTTGATACTCCTTGGTTTGATCTTTTGTAAATTCCTATCCTTTTAAATTCTTAGAGACAATATTTTCTGATCTAAATCAAGAGTTTTCTTAAGTGACTTCTGTCATTTAAGATGTAATTGACTGTAGGGTCTTGCCTCTATAGAGAGCTTTAACAACCCATGTAATATAAACCCTATCTAATCTTCTATATTAGATAAAGGAACTTGTAGGCTTATATAAATGGTCTGCATACCAAACAGTTGTCATAAATTTTGTAGTTTATTTAATTGAGCGTCACCAGCAAGTAGTTATCTATCCTTCAAGGTAGATATATTACTTGTGGTGTCGTGTTTGTTTATTTAAACAATTGTCTATATGAGATCGGTTTGGTCTCGTATTTTAAAAATAAAAATATTACTTTTTTCAAAATTAAAAAAAAAATTTTTTAAGAAAATTTAAATTTAATATAATTAAATTAAATTAAAACCAAACCTAAAAAATTTAAACTGAGATATCAGCGCGCCGACAGTATTATGAGAGAAAATTTAATTGTGAAGCTGTTCAACGAGAATAAAAGAGATGAAAATTCTGTTAAAATGAAGAGGAAAAACATGAGGTTTGAGAAGGAGAGGTCAAAATGAAAGCTTTATGAAAAACACTAGTAGATTAGCCCCTTCATTTTCCTAAAGCCTAATTTTAAAAAAATTTCCCTTAAGCTTATTTTATATGATTACTATTCTCAACCGAGCTAACCATTGGGCTAACAAAACTTGAAACTAATCTTGAATACATGCAATGTGAAAATAATTCTAGGTTGAGTTCATCATGCATTAGGCTATACATATTTAATTTTCTTATCCCATTGTAAGTTTATTATAAGAAGAATAAGATAATCAAATATATATATCAATTATTTAATTAATAGTCATTTAAAATGTTTAGTAAGTGATGCATGTTTGTGTCTTTATTTGCATTATGGCTCTATAAATAAGATTCAAGGGATAAAAATGTATCACTTTTTTCTTGAATTTTGCACTTTCAGGTCCTATCACTACAAAATAGTATAAGTTCTTAAAAATAAGACCAATATTACAAGAAAAAAAAAATGATTGTTGAGCTTTTCAACAACCATAAAAGAGATGAAATATTCTTTAAAAAGAAGAAGACAAAAGTGAGGTTTGAGGTGAAGAAGGTGCAAATTGAAGCAAAGAATTTAGAAGCTTCATTAACAACACAAACAAATTGACCCCCGTCTTTTTCTGAAGCCTATTTCTAATAAATTTTCCCTTGTGTGTGTTTTAAACAAATTCAATAGATTGAGTGTATTTTCATTATAGCAGAGATCTAGCACAGATGTGCAATCATATTTTTTATTTCTTAAATAATAAAATATGAAAAAGATTGAGTAAAATACTTTTGCAATCCTGTTTAAAATGCGTGGACATCGTAATGGTGAACCATTTTTTGTTTAATTTGTTTCATCAAATGTTATTGTAGATAAAAGAAGCATTAAACTAACTTGAATATTTCTCCTGATGATGTCATGCCTGGTCCTCTAGCTGCTAAGAGAATTGTCGATAAGGTTGCCCAAACTCCCCCCGAACAAGTGAATGTGGAAACATGGAAGTCTAAAAAGAATTGGAGATCTCAAGCCTAAGTTTAATTTAAAGAAAAAAGTAAGAACCTTACTGAGTAGCCTACAAGTTGATACTAAGAAGATACAAACTTCATCTCTTAGAGAATGTGCTTAGACATTTATAGTGTGACCTCAAGTACTTTAAAAGTATTTGTAAGCCTAACATTATAGAGGAAAGTGGTTGGGTTATCCTTTGAAGTTGACAATTTGAAGGTCACCTTAAAGATGGATAAGGCTAATCTTTTTAAGCAATTTTCAAAGTAAAATAACTCCTTTTTCAAAATGACTACGACTCTCCAATGAGAGGTTGCTTCACTTTCTTCTCAAGAAGTTGCTGGTTTGAAATACCTGTAATGTACTCGGTCAAACCTATTTCTTATCAATGGCAAGTTTGTGTTAAAATGCTTGATGTATAGTGAGAAGATTCCCAAAAAACCAGTTTTACATCCCTTTTTTTAAATCATTTTCTTCTTTTCTTTCCTTGAAGGGGTATACAAGCTCAAGTCACCCAACGTAATTTCAAATTATATTATTGAGTTGAATATTATAATTTGCACTATATGCTTTTGAATTTGATAATAAAATATTATACTTTAATTTTAATGTTAAACGTTCATTTTATAAAATGACTAAAGTGATTTATTTTAGATAGCCCTTTAACAAAAAAAATTGAAGTTTAAAAAAAATTCTTTTAAAATTTTAAATAGTGATTTATTTTAGATAGCCCTTTAACAAAAAAAAATTGAAGTTTAAAAAAAAATTCTTTTAAAATTTTAAATATATATTTTAAAAAGTTGCACCATACTGACGATGCATTGTCTTGGGCTCTATCACTAAGGGACTTCTTTAAATAGGTGGGTAAATTTCTTTTTGAAAGATTTTGCATGACTTTCTATCTATAGTGTCTCATCATCTTCTCCTCTTTTGTCTTCTTTCTTGATGCTCTCTTCTCACCCAATGGCTGCACTCTTCCCAAAGAATAGTTATGCCCTTTCGTGTATTTCAATGTCGTATGCTTTGAAGCTCTCGATGGAAAATTTAAATTTAATCAAGATGAAGTGAGCCTTCAATGATTCTTGCAAACTATGAGCTGCCAAGAAGGGTGAATATTCAAAAACCATCTATAAGAATGTGTTATGTTGTCATTGAGATCAATTTTGGTTAAGGATCATTTTTCTCTTTATCAAGAGTTGTTAAATTGATCAACTTCTATGATAATATTTCAGGTGTGCCAAATTATTTTGTAAGTATAATATATTTTATGCTTTATAAGATCAAGCAAAAGATACAAAATTTCACAAACTTATTCTACTATCTCTTCACAATAGAAACCAACAAAGAAGAATTTTTTATGTTTTATTCATATAATACAAGGATGGTAGGGCCAAAAAATAGAATAAGAATGTTGAAGATTTGGTATTGCTTTGTGATGTTAAGGATCAAGAGGCAAAATCAACCAAGATTACATTTCTAATGGATAGAGGTAAACTACAACTATTAGAGAAATTTGAGAATGAACTTCATAGACTTAAATAAACTAAAGTTGAAGGTGAAGACCTTAATAAATTATAATTATATTTATATAGTATTAATGTGTAAATGTTTCAACCATTGTGTTGATGACTAATTCATACTTGCTAATTGTTGATTTTACTAAGTGCACTCTCTCTTATTTTCTATAGCTTATTTTTAGGAAGGTCCTCCACCTGTCAGAAGTATTGTCAAGTTTTTATATGAAGAGGTTGAAGAGAATAAAAGAAGAAGAGGTTGATAGAGAAGAAGAGTTTGATGATGAAGTCCTTACGGTAAGAAAATAGTTAGCCTAGATAAATTCCCATATATTCTTCTTAGAAAAAAAAAGAGGTTGATTCTGATGTGGAGATTGGTGAATTCTTTGAATCCTAGAAAAAAGAGGAATAAAAATTAAGAAAGTACTTTCCTAATAGGAAGCTATTGAGTAGAAAGTATAAGTGGTCCTACTTTTCTTAAGTTAACCTAAAACTCGCCCTTCTTAAGGTAATATTCAAGTTAGTGAAGAAGTGGCAAAGAAAAAAAAGAGAAAAAAGAATATTGAAGTACCAAGATAGGAGAAGGAAAAGGAAGTAGTAGAGGAGACTCCTTAAATAAGGAAATGAATAATGGGTGAGTAGACGCTAAAGTTCACCAGGTCACCCAAACTGAGTAGGAGAGTTCTATAGTTTATAAGAGAGTTCACCTTAGTGATGATAAACTGAACAAAGAATTGATGATTACCCATTTATTCATCTTCATTTATTCTTATGAGATTGATACAACTATTTGATGGCTTAACAAAAATATATGTTGAGTTATCTATTAAGAAGTAATGAGAGAGAGTGTCACTTCTTAGCTTTATGATTATGTAGTCTCAATCTTTTTCATGGGAACATTACAAAGCAGGTGCTCTAGCTAAACTTGTAGTTAAAAAATGTAATATTGCCAAGTTAAAATTCATGAGGAATGAGGATAAGCTAAAATATGTGATACTAGAGTCCTCCAAGTGTAAACTTCACCAAATTTAGCAAAGATACAAACTAATTATTGACTTGCAATATGAAAACACAAAGAAAAAAAATTGAAGGTTTCCCACAAGTGAATTTTCAAGCTCAAAGAACAAGTTAAGCATATATAAGAGAATATAAAGGACATAAAATTAGTTAACAAGTTATTCAACACACGTACTTAGATAAATGAATATAATGGAACCTAAGATCCAAGTTTATCGTGGGTATTCAATTTTGAACAAGAATTGGAGAGAGATGCTTCATGAGAAATATAAGGATGTTAAGAAGTTACAAGATATAAAAAAATATATGTGCCTTGGAGAAGATGAAGAAGATGATCACAATGAAGAAAGGCACTAAAGAAAAATTGCATTCTAATGTTCCCTTTTATCATTGTATATGCAAACAATTGTTTGCTCATACAAAATGAAATTTTAATTCAAATCTTTATTTTTTCAATGTTTAATTTAAGCTTGTGAAAAATCTCAAATAGTTAAGAGAAAATTTTGGTGAATTGTTGAACTTTAGATAATGATAACCATATGGGTTAATTATTAAATTTCAAATACAAAATCAGATTTTTAAGTATATATACAGTGAGTATTGAATACCAAAGCATGTAGATATCTTACGAATGCCTCTTTCTAAAACTTAAGTGATAATTTATAACTAAAAATCTACTTCAAGCACTTACTTTTGTTCTTTTCCACTTTTAATATTATCTAAGTTTAGTCATAATCTTTAACAAAGTTATGTCTTTGTGAAGGTAGCCATTTAAACTTGTCGAGCATAACAAACCATTGCTCTTCTCAATGCAAACTTATTGTAAAAAAGGGAGTCAATTTATGTCTTGAGTAGCGGTCTTAGGGGTATAATGACGATCAAGATTACTATTGAGTTATTTAGCCAAACTTCTTTTGTTAAATCCATCTATCAAGTTCCCTTTGTTGTAATTCTTAAAAGGTGAATAATAGTGCATGAGTTTAATTCAAACTAGAAAATGGTTGTATTAAAGAACATTCTCTTTCTTATATATATATATATATATA